>NW_028167215.1:0-257000 GCF_963513975.1 Fringilla coelebs | reverse complement strand
GCTTCCTTGCCGGAGAAGCGGCACCTTCGCCGGCAGAGAGCATCCTGCCGGCCGCGGTGCGCTCCGGAGCGGGGGCTTGTGCCGAAAGAGGCCGGCAACAGGCGCTTACCTTCGGACAGCTCCGGATCGCCGTCTAATGCGTCTCTTGTCGCCTACACGGCAGGGAAAAGTTTTTCCACTCTGTCTAGGAAGGAGAAAGTGTGCCAGCACAGCAAATGCCTCCCGGACTTTCCCTGGAATTCAGCAAGTGCTTTGCAGCTTGAAATTGGAAGGAAAGCCTCAGATTTAGCAGCCAGAGCTTCAGGAGGAGCAGCAGCGAGCACAGCATCGCTTTTGCAGCAGCTCCTTCCATGTGCATGTTTTTGGGAGTGGAAAGGCTTGCAGAGTGTTAAAGTAGCTTTTTCTCTCCGCTGGAAAGCTGCACGCTCAGTGCCAGTCTTCTGCAGCTTCTTTCTTCACGTTTCAGCAGCTAGCACGCTCTCCGTGTGCTGGAGAAGCGGCAGAGGCTTCCTTGCCGGAGAAGCGGCACCTTCGCCGGCAGAGAGCATCCTGCCGGCCGCGGTGCGCTCCGGAGCGGGGGCTTGTGCCGAAAGAGGCCGGCAACAGGCGCTTACCTTCGGACAGCTCCGGATCGCCGTCTAATGCGTCTCTTGTCGCCTAAACGACGACACTCTGTCTAGGAAGGAGAAAGTGTGCCAGCACAGCAAATGCCTCCCGGACTTTCCCTGGAATTCAGCAAGTGCTTTGCAGCTTGAAATTGGAAGGAAAGCCTCAGATTTAGCAGCCAGAGCTTCAGGAGGAGCAGCAGCGAGCACAGCATCGCTTTTGCAGCAGCTCCTTCCATGTGCATGTTTTTGGGAGTGGAAAGGCTTGCAGAGTGTTAAAGTAGCTTTTTCTCTCCGCTGGAAAGCTGCACGCTCAGTGCCAGTGTTCTGCAGCTTCTTTCTTCACGTTTCAGCAGCTAGCACGCTCTCCGTGTGCTGGAGAAGCGGCAGAGGCTTCCTTGCCGGAGAAGCGGCACCTTCGCCGGCAGAGAGCATCCTGCCGGCCGCGGTGCGCTCCGGAGCGGGGGCTTGTGCCGAAAGAGGCCGGCAACAGGCGCTTACCTTCGGACAGCTCCGGATCGCCGTCTAATGCGTCTCTTGTCGCCTACACGGCAGGGAAAAGCTTTTCCACTCTGTCTAGGAAGGAGAAAGTGTGCCAGCACAGCAAATGCCTCCCGGACTTTCCCTGCAATTCAGCAAGTGCTTTGCAGCTTGAAATTGGAAGGAAAGCCTCAGATTTAGCAGCCAGAGCTTCAGGAGGAGCAGCAGCGAGCACAGCATCGCTTTTGCAGCAGCTCCTTCCATGTGCATGTTTTTGGGAGTGGAAAGGCTTGCAGAGTGTTCAAGTAGCTTTTTCTCTCCGCTGGAAAGCTGCACGCTCAGTGCCAGTGTTCTGCAGCTTCTTTCTTCACGTTTCAGCAGCTAGCACGCTCTCCGTGTGCTGGAGAAGCGGCAGAGGCTTCCTTGCCGGAGAAGCGGCACCTTCGCCGGCAGAGAGCATCCTGCCGGCCGCGGTGCGCTCCGGAGCGGGGGCTTGTGCCGAAAGAGGCCGGCAACAGGCGCTTACCTTCGGACAGCTCCGGATCGCCGTCTAATGCGTCTCTTGTCGCCTACACGGCAGGGAAAAGCTTTTCCACTCTGTCTAGGAAGGAGAAAGTGTGCCAGCACAGCAAATGCCTCCCGGACTTTCCCTGCAATTCAGCAAGTGCTTTGCAGCTTGAAATTGGAAGGAAAGCCTCAGATTTAGCAGCCAGAGCTTCAGGAGGAGCAGCAGCGAGCACAGCATCGGTTTTGCAGCAGCTCCTTCCATGTGCATGTTTTTGGGAGTGGAAAGGCTTGCAGAGTGTTCAAGTAGCTTTTTCTCTCCGCTGGAAAGCTGCACGCTCAGTGCCAGTGTTCTGCAGCTTCTTTCTTCACGTTTCAGCAGCTAGCACGCTCTCCGTGTGCTGGAGAAGCGGCAGAGGCTTCCTTGCCGGAGAAGCGGCACCTTCGCCGGCAGAGAGCATCCTGCCGGCCGCGGTGCGCTCCGGAGCGGGGGCTTGTGCCGAAAGAGGCCGGCAACAGGCGCTTACCTTCGGACAGCTCCGGATCGCCGTCTAATGCGTCTCTTGTCGCCTACACGGCAGGGAAAAGCTTTTCCACTCTGTCTAGGAAGGAGAAAGTGTGCCAGCACAGCAAATGCCTCCCGGACTTTCCCTGGAATTCAGCAAGTGCTTTGCAGCTTGAAATTGGAAGGAAAGCCTCAGATTTAGCAGCCAGAGCTTCAGGAGGAGCAGCAGCGAGCACAGCATCGCTTTTGCAGCAGCTCCTTCCATGTGCATGTTTTTGGGAGTGGAAAGGCTTGCAGAGTGTTCAAGTAGCTTTTTCTCTCCGCTGGAAAGCTGCACGCTCAGTGCCAGTGTTCTGCAGCTTCTTTCTTCACGTTTCAGCAGCTAGCACGCTCTCCGTGTGCTGGAGAAGCGGCAGAGGCTTCCTTGCCGGAGAAGCGGCACCTTCGCCGGCAGAGAGCATCCTGCCGGCCGCGGTGCGCTCCGGAGCGGGGGCTTGTGCCGAAAGAGGCCGGCAACAGGCGCTTACCTTCGGACAGCTCCGGATCGCCGTCTAATGCGTCTCTTGTCGCCTACACGGCAGGGAAAAGCTTTTCCACTCTGTCTAGGAAGGAGAAAGTGTGCCAGCACAGCAAATGCCTCCCGGACTTTCCCTGCAATTCAGCAAGTGCTTTGCAGCTTGAAATTGGAAGGAAAGCCTCAGATTTAGCAGCCAGAGCTTCAGGAGGAGCAGCAGCGAGCACAGCATCGCTTTTGCAGCAGCTCCTTCCATGTGCATGTTTTTGGGAGTGGAAAGGCTTGCAGAGTGTTCAAGTAGCTTTTTCTCTCCGCTGGAAAGCTGCACGCTGAGTGCCAGTGTTCTGCAGCTTCTTTCTTCACGTTTCAGCAGCTAGCACGCTCTCCGTGTGCTGGAGAAGCGGCAGAGGCTTCCTTGCCGGAGAAGCGGCACCTTCGCCGGCAGAGAGCATCCTGCCGGCCGCGGTGCGCTCCGGAGCGGGGGCTTGTGCCGAAAGAGGCCGGCAACAGGCGCTTACCTTCGGACAGCTCCGGATCGCCGTCTAATGCGTCTCTTGTCGCCTACACGGCAGGGAAAAGCTTTTCCACTCTGTCTAGGAAGGAGAAAGTGTGCCAGCACAGCAAATGCCTCCCGGACTTTCCCTGGAATTCAGCAAGTGCTTTGCAGCTTGAAATTGGAAGGAAAGCCTCAGATTTAGCAGCCAGAGCTTCAGGAGGAGCAGCAGCGAGCACAGCATCGGTTTTGCAGCAGCTCCTTCCATGTGCATGTTTTTGGGAGTGGAAAGGCTTGCAGAGTGTTCAAGTAGCTTTTTCTCTCCGCTGGAAAGCTGCACGCTCAGTGCCAGTGTTCTGCAGCTTCTTTCTTCACGTTTCAGCAGCTAGCACGCTCTCCGTGTGCTGGAGAAGCGGCAGAGGCTTCCTTGCCGGAGAAGCGGCACCTTCGCCGGCAGAGAGCATCCTGCCGGCCGCGGTGCGCTCCGGAGCGGAGGCTTGTGCCGAAAGAGGCCGGCAACAGGCGCTTACCTTCGGACAGCTCCGGATCGCCGTCTAATGCGTCTCTTGTCGCCTACACGGCAGGGAAAAGCTTTTCCACTCTGTCTAGGAAGGAGAAAGTGTGCCAGCACAGCAAATGCCTCCCGGACTTTCCCTGCAATTCAGCAAGTGCTTTGCAGCTTGAAATTGGAAGGAAAGCCTCAGATTTAGCAGCCAGAGCTTCAGGAGGAGCAGCAGCGAGCACAGCATCGGTTTTGCAGCAGCTCCTTCCATGTGCATGTTTTTGGGAGTGGAAAGGCTTGCAGAGTGTTCAAGTAGCTTTTTCTCTCCGCTGGAAAGCTGCACGCTCAGTGCCAGTGTTCTGCAGCTTCTTTCTTCACGTTTCAGCAGCTAGCACGCTCTCCGTGTGCTGGAGAAGCGGCAGAGGCTTCCTTGCCGGAGAAGCGGCACCTTCGCCGGCAGAGAGCATCCTGCCGGCCGCGGTGCGCTCCGGAGCGGGGGCTTGTGCCGAAAGAGGCCGGCAACAGGCGCTTACCTTCGGACAGCTCCGGATCGCCGTCTAATGCGTCTCTTGTCGCCTACACGGCAGGGAAAAGCTTTTCCACTCTGTCTATAGAGGAGAAAGTGTGCCAGCACAGCAAATGCCTCCCGGACTTTCCCTGGAATTCAGCAAGTGCTTTGCAGCTTGAAATTGGAAGGAAAGCCTCAGATTTAGCAGCCAGAGCTTCAGGAGGAGCAGCAGCGAGCACAGCATCGCTTTTGCAGCAGCTCCTTCCATGTGCATGTTTTTGGGAGTGGAAAGGCTTGCAGAGTGTTCAAGTAGCTTTTTCTCTCCGCTGGAAAGCTGCACGCTCAGTGCCAGTGTTCTGCAGCTTCTTTCTTCACGTTTCAGCAGCTAGCACGCTCTCCGTGTGCTGGAGAAGCGGCAGAGGCTTCCTTGCCGGAGAAGCGGCACCTTCGCCGGCAGAGAGCATCCTGCCGGCCGCGGTGCGCTCCGGAGCGGAGGCTTGTGCCGAAAGAGGCCGGCAACAGGCGCTTACCTTCGGACAGCTCCGGATCGCCGTCTAATGCGTCTCTTGTCGCCTACACGGCAGGGAAAAGCTTTTCCACTCTGTCTAGGAAGGAGAAAGTGTGCCAGCACAGCAAATGCCTCCCGGACTTTCCCTGGAATTCAGCAAGTGCTTTGCAGCTTGAAATTGGAAGGAAAGCCTCAGATTTAGCAGCCAGAGCTTCAGGAGGAGCAGCAGCGAGCACAGCATCGGTTTTGCAGCAGCTCCTTCCATGTGCATGTTTTTGGGAGTGGAAAGGCTTGCAGAGTGTTCAAGTAGCTTTTTCTCTCCGCTGGAAAGCTGCACGCTCAGTGCCAGTGTTCTGCAGCTTCTTTCTTCACGTTTCAGCAGCTAGCACGCTCTCCGTGTGCTGGAGAAGCGGCAGAGGCTTCCTTGCCGGAGAAGCGGCACCTTCGCCGGCAGAGAGCATCCTGCCGGCCGCGGTGCGCTCCGGAGCGGGGGCTTGTGCCGAAAGAGGCCGGCAACAGGCGCTTACCTTCGGACAGCTCCGGATCGCCGTCTAATGCGTCTCTTGTCGCCTACACGGCAGGGAAAAGCTTTTCCACTCTGTCTAGGAAGGAGAAAGTGTGCCAGCACAGCAAATGCCTCCCGGACTTTCCCTGGAATTCAGCAAGTGCTTTGCAGCTTGAAATTGGAAGGAAAGCCTCAGATTTAGCAGCCAGAGCTTCAGGAGGAGCAGCAGCGAGCACAGCATCGCTTTTGCAGCAGCTCCTTCCATGTGCATGTTTTTGGGAGTGGAAAGGCTTGCAGAGTGTTCAAGTAGCTTTTTCTCTCCGCTGGAAAGCTGCACGCTCAGTGCCAGTGTTCTGCAGCTTCTTTCTTCACGTTTCAGCAGCTAGCACGCTCTCCGTGTGCTGGAGAAGCGGCAGAGGCTTCCTTGCCGGAGAAGCGGCACCTTCGCCGGCAGAGAGCATCCTGCCGGCCGCGGTGCGCTCCGGAGCGGGGGCTTGTGCCGAAAGAGGCCGGCAACAGGCGCTTACCTTCGGACAGCTCCGGATCGCCGTCTAATGCGTCTCTTGTCGCCTACACGGCAGGGAAAAGCTTTTCCACTCTGTCTAGGAAGGAGAAAGTGTGCCAGCACAGCAAATGCCTCCCGGACTTTCCCTGGAATTCAGCAAGTGCTTTGCAGCTTGAAATTGGAAGGAAAGCCTCAGATTTAGCAGCCAGAGCTTCAGGAGGAGCAGCAGCGAGCACAGCATCGCTTTTGCAGCAGCTCCTTCCATGTGCATGTTTTTGGGAGTGGAAAGGCTTGCAGAGTGTTCAAGTAGCTTTTTCTCTCCGCTGGAAAGCTGCACGCTGAGTGCCAGTGTTCTGCAGCTTCTTTCTTCACGTTTCAGCAGCTAGCACGCTCTCCGTGTGCTGGAGAAGCGGCAGAGGCTTCCTTGCCGGAGAAGCGGCACCTTCGCCGGCAGAGAGCATCCTGCCGGCCGCGGTGCGCTCCGGAGCGGGGGCTTGTGCCGAAAGAGGCCGGCAACAGGCGCTTACCTTCGGACAGCTCCGGATCGCCGTCTAATGCGTCTCTTGTCGCCTACACGGCAGGGAAAAGCTTTTCCACTCTGTCTAGGAAGGAGAAAGTGTGCCAGCACAGCAAATGCCTCCCGGACTTTCCCTGGAATTCAGCAAGTGCTTTGCAGCTTGAAATTGGAAGGAAAGCCTCAGATTTAGCAGCCAGAGCTTCAGGAGGAGCAGCAGCGAGCACAGCATCGGTTTTGCAGCAGCTCCTTCCATGTGCATGTTTTTGGGAGTGGAAAGGCTTGCAGAGTGTTCAAGTAGCTTTTTCTCTCCGCTGGAAAGCTGCACGCTCAGTGCCAGTGTTCTGCAGCTTCTTTCTTCACGTTTCAGCAGCTAGCACGCTCTCCGTGTGCTGGAGAAGCGGCAGAGGCTTCCTTGCCGGAGAAGCGGCACCTTCGCCGGCAGAGAGCATCCTGCCGGCCGCGGTGCGCTCCGGAGCGGGGGCTTGTGCCGAAAGAGGCCGGCAACAGGCGCTTACCTTCGGACAGCTCCGGATCGCCGTCTAATGCGTCTCTTGTCGCCTACACGGCAGGGAAAAGCTTTTCCACTCTGTCTAGGAAGGAGAAAGTGTGCCAGCACAGCAAATGCCTCCCGGACTTTCCCTGGAATTCAGCAAGTGCTTTGCAGCTTGAAATTGGAAGGAAAGCCTCAGATTTAGCAGCCAGAGCTTCAGGAGGAGCAGCAGCGAGCACAGCATCGGTTTTGCAGCAGCTCCTTCCATGTGCATGTTTTTGGGAGTGGAAAGGCTTGCAGAGTGTTAAAGTAGCTTTTTCTCTCCGCTGGAAAGCTGCACGCTCAGTGCCAGTGTTCTGCAGCTTCTTTCTTCACGTTTCAGCAGCTAGCACGCTCTCCGTGTGCTGGAGAAGCGGCAGAGGCTTCCTTGCCGGAGAAGCGGCACCTTCGCCGGCAGAGAGCATCCTGCCGGCCGCGGTGCGCTCCGGAGCGGGGGCTTGTGCCGAAAGAGGCCGGCAACAGGCGCTTACCTTCGGACAGCTCCGGATCGCCGTCTAATGCGTCTCTTGTCGCCTACACGGCAGGGAAAAGCTTTTCCACTCTGTCTAGGAAGGAGAAAGTGTGCCAGCACAGCAAATGCCTCCCGGACTTTCCCTGCAATTCAGCAAGTGCTTTGCAGCTTGAAATTGGAAGGAAAGCCTCAGATTTAGCAGACAGAGCTTCAGGAGGAGCAGCAGCGAGCACAGCATCGGTTTTGCAGCAGCTCCTTCCATGTGCATGTTTTTGGGAGTGGAAAGGCTTGCAGAGTGTTAAAGTAGCTTTTTCTCTCCGCTGGAAAGCTGCACGCTCAGTGCCAGTGTTCTGCAGCTTCTTTCTTCACGTTTCAGCAGCTAGCACGCTCTCCGTGTGCTGGAGAAGCGGCAGAGGCTTCCTTGCCGGAGAAGCGGCACCTTCGCCGGCAGAGAGCATCCTGCCGGCCGCGGTGCGCTCCGGAGCGGGGGCTTGTGCCGAAAGAGGCCGGCAACAGGCGCTTACCTTCGGACAGCTCCGGATCGCCGTCTAATGCGTCTCTTGTCGCCTACACGGCAGGGAAAAGCTTTTCCACTCTGTCTAGGAAGGAGAAAGTGTGCCAGCACAGCAAATGCCTCCCGGACTTTCCCTGGAATTCAGCAAGTGCTTTGCAGCTTGAAATTGGAAGGAAAGCCTCAGATTTAGCAGCCAGAGCTTCAGGCGGAGCAGCAGTGAGCACAGCATCGGTTTTGCAGCAGCTCCTTCCATGTGCATGTTTTTGGGAGTGGAAAGGCTTGCAGAGTGTTAAAGTAGCTTTTTCTCTCCGCTGGAAAGCTGCACGCTGAGTGCCAGTGTTCTGCAGCTTCTTTCTTCACGTTTCAGCAGCTAGCACGCTCTCCGTGTGCTGGAGAAGCGGCAGAGGCTTCCTTGCCGGAGAAGCGGCACCTTCGCCGGCAGAGAGCATCCTGCCGGCCGCGGTGCGCTCCGGAGCGGGGGCTTGTGCCGAAAGAGGCCGGCAACAGGCGCTTACCTTCGGACAGCTCCGGATCGCCGTCTAATGCGTCTCTTGTCGCCTACACGGCAGGGAAAAGCTTTTCCACTCTGTCTAGGAAGGAGAAAGTGTGCCAGCACAGCAAATGCCTCCCGGACTTTCCCTGGAATTCAGCAAGTGCTTTGCAGCTTGAAATTGGAAGGAAAGCCTCAGATTTAGCAGCCAGAGCTTCAGGAGGAGCAGCAGCGAGCACAGCATCGCTTTTGCAGCAGCTCCTTCCATGTGCATGTTTTTGGGAGTGGAAAGGCTTGCAGAGTGTTAAAGTAGCTTTTTCTCTCCGCTGGAAAGCTGCACGCTGAGTGCCAGTGTTCTGCAGCTTCTTTCTTCACGTTTCAGCAGCTAGCACGCTCTCCGTGTGCTGGAGAAGCGGCAGAGGCTTCCTTGCCGGAGAAGCGGCACCTTCGCCGGCAGAGAGCATCCTGCCGGCCGCGGTGCGCTCCGGAGCGGGGGCTTGTGCCGAAAGAGGCCGGCAACAGGCGCTTACCTTCGGACAGCTCCGGATCGCCGTCTAATGCGTCTCTTGTCGCCTACACGGCAGGGAAAAGCTTTTCCACTCTGTCTAGGAAGGAGAAAGTGTGCCAGCACAGCAAATGCCTCCCGGACTTTCCCTGGAATTCAGCAAGTGCTTTGCAGCTTGAAATTGGAAGGAAAGCCTCAGATTTAGCAGCCAGAGCTTCAGGCGGAGCAGCAGTGAGCACAGCATCGGTTTTGCAGCAGCTCCTTCCATGTGCATGTTTTTGGGAGTGGAAAGGCTTGCAGAGTGTTAAAGTAGCTTTTTCTCTCCGCTGGAAAGCTGCACGCTGAGTGCCAGTGTTCTGCAGCTTCTTTCTTCACGTTTCAGCAGCTAGCACGCTCTCCGTGTGCTGGAGAAGCGGCAGAGGCTTCCTTGCCGGAGAAGCGGCACCTTCGCCGGCAGAGAGCATCCTGCCGGCCGCGGTGCGCTCCGGAGCGGGGGCTTGTGCCGAAAGAGGCCGGCAACAGGCGCTTACCTTCGGACAGCTCCGGATCGCCGTCTAATGCGTCTCTTGTCGCCTACACGGCAGGGAAAAGTTTTTCCACTCTGTCTAGGAAGGAGAAAGTGTGCCAGCACAGCAAATGCCTCCCGGACTTTCCCTGGAATTCAGCAAGTGCTTTGCAGCTTGAAATTGGAAGGAAAGCCTCAGATTTAGCAGCCAGAGCTTCAGGAGGAGCAGCAGCGAGCACAGCATCGGTTTTGCAGCAGCTCCTTCCATGTGCATGTTTTTGGGAGTGGAAAGGCTTGCAGAGTGTTCAAGTAGCTTTTTCTCTCCGCTGGAAAGCTGCACGCTCAGTGCCAGTGTTCTGCAGCTTCTTTCTTCACGTTTCAGCAGCTAGCACGCTCTCCGTGTGCTGGAGAAGCGGCAGAGGCTTCCTTGCCGGAGAAGCGGCACCTTCGCCGGCAGAGAGCATCCTGCCGGCCGCGGTGCGCTCCGGAGCGGGGGCTTGTGCCGAAAGAGGCCGGCAACAGGCGCTTACCTTCGGACAGCTCCGGATCGCCGTCTAATGCGTCTCTTGTCGCCTAAACGGCGACACTCTGTCTAGGAAGGAGAAAGTGTGCCAGCACAGCAAATGCCTCCCGGACTTTCCCTGCAATTCAGCAAGTGCTTTGCAGCTTGAAATTGGAAGGAAAGCCTCAGATTTAGCAGCCAGAGCTTCAGGAGGAGCAGCAGCGAGCACAGCATCGCTTTTGCAGCAGCTCCTTCCATGTGCATGTTTTTGGGAGTGGAAAGGCTTGCAGAGTGTTAAAGTAGCTTTTTCTCTCCGCTGGAAAGCTGCACGCTGAGTGCCAGTGTTCTGCAGCTTCTTTCTTCACGTTTCAGCAGCTAGCACGCTCTCCGTGTGCTGGAGAAGCGGCAGAGGCTTCCTTGCCGGAGAAGCGGCACCTTCGCCGGCAGAGAGCATCCTGCCGGCCGCGGTGCGCTCCGGAGCGGGGGCTTGTGCCGAAAGAGGCCGGCAACAGGCGCTTACCTTCGGACAGCTCCGGATCGCCGTCTAATGCGTCTCTTGTCGCCTACACGGCAGGGAAAAGCTTTTCCACTCTGTCTAGGTAGGAGAAAGTGTGCCAGCACAGCAAATGCCTCCCGGACTTTCCCTGGAATTCAGCAAGTGCTTTGCAGCTTGAAATTGGAAGGAAAGCCTCAGATTTAGCAGCCAGAGCTTCAGGAGGAGCAGCAGCGAGCACAGCATCGGTTTTGCAGCAGCTCCTTCCATGTGCATGTTTTTGGGAGTGGAAAGGCTTGCAGAGTGTTAAAGTAGCTTTTTCTCTCCGCTGGAAAGCTGCACGCTCAGTGCCAGTGTTCTGCAGCTTCTTTCTTCACGTTTCAGCAGCTAGCACGCTCTCCGTGTGCTGGAGAAGCGGCAGAGGCTTCCTTGCCGGAGAAGCGGCACCTTCGCCGGCAGAGAGCATCCTGCCGGCCGCGGTGCGCTCCGGAGCGGGGGCTTGTGCCGAAAGAGGCCGGCAACAGGCGCTTACCTTCGGACAGCTCCGGATCGCCGTCTAATGCGTCTCTTGTCGCCTACACGGCAGGGAAAAGCTTTTCCACTCTGTCTAGGAAGGAGAAAGTGTGCCAGCACAGCAAATGCCTCCCGGACTTTCCCTGGAATTCAGCAAGTGCTTTGCAGCTTGAAATTGGAAGGAAAGCCTCAGATTTAGCAGCCAGAGCTTCAGGAGGAGCAGCAGCGAGCACAGCATCGCTTTTGCAGCAGCTCCTTCCATGTGCATGTTTTTGGGAGTGGAAAGGCTTGCAGAGTGTTCAAGTAGCTTTTTCTCTCCGCTGGAAAGCTGCACGCTCAGTGCCAGTGTTCTGCAGCTTCTTTCTTCACGTTTCAGCAGCTAGCACGCTCTCCGTGTGCTGGAGAAGCGGCAGAGGCTTCCTTGCCGGAGAAGCGGCACCTTCGCCGGCAGAGAGCATCCTGCCGGCCGCGGTGCGCTCCGGAGCGGGGGCTTGTGCCGAAAGAGGCCGGCAACAGGCGCTTACCTTCGGACAGCTCCGGATCGCCGTCTAATGCGTCTCTTGTCGCCTACACGGCAGGGAAAAGCTTTTCCACTCTGTCTAGGAAGGAGAAAGTGTGCCAGCACAGCAAATGCCTCCCGGACTTTCCCTGCAATTCAGCAAGTGCTTTGCAGCTTGAAATTGGAAGGAAAGCCTCAGATTTAGCAGCCAGAGCTTCAGGAGGAGCAGCAGCGAGCACAGCATCGGTTTTGCAGCAGCTCCTTCCATGTGCATGTTTTTGGGAGTGGAAAGGCTTGCAGAGTGTTCAAGTAGCTTTTTCTCTCCGCTGGAAAGCTGCACGCTCAGTGCCAGTGTTCTGCAGCTTCTTTCTTCACGTTTCAGCAGCTAGCACGCTCTCCGTGTGCTGGAGAAGCGGCAGAGGCTTCCTTGCCGGAGAAGCGGCACCTTCGCCGGCAGAGAGCATCCTGCCGGCCGCGGTGCGCTCCGGAGCGGGGGCTTGTGCCGAAAGAGGCCGGCAACAGGCGCTTACCTTCGGACAGCTCCGGATCGCCGTCTAATGCGTCTCTTGTCGCCTACACGGCAGGGAAAAGCTTTTCCACTCTGTCTAGGAAGGAGAAAGTGTGCCAGCACAGCAAATGCCTCCCGGACTTTCCCTGGAATTCAGCAAGTGCTTTGCAGCTTGAAATTGGAAGGAAAGCCTCAGATTTAGCAGCCAGAGCTTCAGGAGGAGCAGCAGCGAGCACAGCATCGCTTTTGCAGCAGCTCCTTCCATGTGCATGTTTTTGGGAGTGGAAAGGCTTGCAGAGTGTTAAAGTAGCTTTTTCTCTCCGCTGGAAAGCTGCACGCTCAGTGCCAGTGTTCTGCAGCTTCTTTCTTCACGTTTCAGCAGCTAGCACGCTCTCCGTGTGCTGGAGAAGCGGCAGAGGCTTCCTTGCCGGAGAAGCAGCACCTTCGCCGGCAGAGAGCATCCTGCCGGCCGCGGTGCTCTCCGGAGCGGGGGCTTGTGCCGAAAGAGGCCGGCAACAGCCGCTTACCTTCGGACAGCTCCGGATCGCCGTCTAATGCGTCTCTTGTCGACTACACGGCAGGGAAAAGCTTTTCCACTCTATCTAGGAAGGAGAAAGTGTGCCAGCACAGCAAATGCCTCCCGGACTTTCCCTGGAATTCAGCAAGTGCTTTGCAGCTTGAAATTGGAAGGAAAGCCTCAGATTTAGCAGCCAGAGCTTCAGGAGGAGCAGCAGCGAGCACAGCATCGGTTTTGCAGCAGCTCCTTCCATGTGCATGTTTTTGGGAGTGGAAAGGCTTGCAGAGTGTTAAAGTAGCTTTTTCTCTCCGCTGGAAAGCTGCACGCTCAGTGCCAGTGTTCTGCAGCTTCTTTCTTCACGTTTCAGCAGCTAGCACGCTCTCCGTGTGCTGGAGAAGCGGCAGAGGCTTCCTTGCCGGAGAAGCGGCACCTTCGCCGGCAGAGAGCATCCTGCCGGCCGCGGTGCGCTCCGGAGCGGGGGCTTGTGCCGAAAGAGGCCGGCAACAGGCGCTTACCTTCGGACAGCTCCGGATCGCCGTCTAATGCGTCTCTTGTCGCCTACACGGCAGGGAAAAGCTTTTCCACTCTGTCTAGGAAGGAGAAAGTGTGCCAGCACAGCAAATGCCTCCCGGACTTTCCCTGGAATTCAGCAAGTGCTTTGCAGCTTGAAATTGGAAGGAAAGCCTCAGATTTAGCAGCCAGAGCTTCAGGAGGAGCAGCAGCGAGCACAGCATCGGTTTTGCAGCAGCTCCTTCCATGTGCATGTTTTTGGGAGTGGAATGGCTTGCAGAGTGTTAAAGTAGCTTTTTCTCTCCGCTGGAAAGCTGCACGCTCAGTGCCAGTGTTCTGCAGCTTCTTTCTTCACGTTTCAGCAGCTAGCACGCTCTCCGTGTGCTGGAGAAGCGGCAGAGGCTTCCTTGCCGGAGAAGCGGCACCTTCGCCGGCAGAGAGCATCCTGCCGGCCGCGGTGCGCTCCGGAGCGGGGGCTTGTGCCGAAAGAGGCCGGCAACAGGCGCTTACCTTCGGACAGCTCCGGATCGCCGTCTAATGCGTCTCTTGTCGCCTACACGGCAGGTAAAAGCTTTTCCACACTTTCTAGGAAGGAGAAAGTGTGCCAGCACAGCAAATGCCTCCCGGACTTTCCCTGGAATTCAGCAAGTGCTTTGCAGCTTGAAATTGGAAGGAAGAACTCAGATTTAACAGCCAAAGTAGGCTCTGACGCCTCTCCAGCACACGGAGAGCGTGCTAGCTGCTGAAAGGTGAAGAAAGAAGCTGCAGAAGACTGGCACTGAGCGTGCAGCTTTCCAGCGGAGAGAAAAAGCTACTTTAACACTCTGCAAGCCTTTCCACTCCCAAAAACATGCACATGGAAGGAGCTGCTGCAAAACCGATGCTGTGCTCGCTGCTGCTCCTCCTGAAGCTCTGGCTGCTAAATCTGAGGCTTTCCTTCCAATTTCAAGCTGCAAAGCACTTGCTGAATTCCAGGGAAAGTCCGGGAGGCATTTGCTGTGCTGGCACACTTTCTCCTTCCTAGACAGAGTGGAAAAGCTTTTCCCTGCCGTGTAGGCGACAAGAGACGCATTAGACGGCGATCCGGAGCTGTCCGAAGGTAAGCGCCTGTTGCCGGCCTCTTTCGGCACAAGCCCCCGCTCCGGAGCGCACCGCGGCCGGCAGGATGCTCTCTGCCGGCGAAGGTGCCGCTTCTCCGGCAAGGAAGCCTCTGCCGCTTCTCCAGCACACGGAGAGCGTGCTAGCTGCTGAAACGTGAAGAAAGAAGCTGCAGAACACTGGCACTGAGCGTGCAGCTTTCCAGCGGAGAGAAAAAGCTACTTGAACACTCTGCAAGCCTTTCCACTCCCAAAAACATGCACATGGAAGGAGCTGCTGCAAAACCGATGCTGTGCTCGCTGCTGCTCCTCCTGAAGCTCTGGCTGCTAAATCTGAGGCTTTCCTTCCAATTTCAAGCTGCAAAGCACTTGCTGAATTCCAGGGAAAGTCCGGGAGGCATTTGCTGTGCTGGCACACTTTCTCCTTCCTAGACAGAGTGGAAAAGCTTTTCCCTGCCGTGTAGGCGACAAGAGACGCATTAGACGGCGATCCGGAGCTGTCCGAAGGTAAGCGCCTGTTGCCGGCCTCTTTCGGCACAAGCCCCCGCTCCGGAGCGCACCGCGGCCGGCAGGATGCTCTCTGCCGGCGAAGGTGCCGCTTCTCCGGCAAGGAAGCCTCTGCCGCTTCTCCAGCACACGGAGAGCGTGCTAGCTGCTGAAACGTGAAGAAAGAAGCTGCAGAACACTGGCACTGAGCGTGCAGCTTTCCAGCGGAGAGAAAAAGCTACTTGAACACTCTGCAAGCCTTTCCACTCCCAAAAACATGCACATGGAAGGAGCTGCTGCAAAAGCGATGCTGTGCTCGCTGCTGCTCCTCCTGAAGCTCTGGCTGCTAAATCTGAGGCTTTCCTTCCAATTTCAAGCTGCAAAGCACTTGCTGAATTCCAGGGAAAGTCCGGGAGGCATTTGCTGTGCTGGCACACTTTCTCCTTCCTAGACAGAGTGGAAAAGCTTTTCCCTGCCGTGTAGGCGACAAGAGACGCATTAGACGGCGATCCGGAGCTGTCCGAAGGTAAGCGCCTGTTGCCGGCCTCTTTCGGCACAAGCCCCCGCTCCGGAGCGCACCGCGGCCGGCAGGATGCTCTCTGCCGGCGAAGGTGCCGCTTCTCCGGCAAGGAAGCCTCTGCCGCTTCTCCAGCACACGGAGAGCGTGCTAGCTGCTGAAACGTGAAGAAAGAAGCTGCAGAACACTGGCACTGAGCGTGCAGCTTTCCAGCGGAGAGAAAAAGCTACTTTAACACTCTGCAAGCCTTTCCACTCCCAAAAACATGCACATGGAAGGAGCTGCTGCAAAACCGATGCTGTGCTCGCTGCTGCTCCTCCTGAAGCTCTGGCTGCTAAATCTGAGGCTTTCCTTCCAATTTCAAGCTGCAAAGCACTTGCTGAATTCCAGGGAAAGTCCGGGAGGCATTTGCTGTGCTGGCACACTTTCTCCTTCCTAGACAGAGTGGAAAAGCTTTTCCCTGCCGTGTAGGCGACAAGAGACGCATTAGACGGCGATCCGGAGCTGTCCGAAGGTAAGCGCCTGTTGCCGGCCTCTTTCGGCACAAGCCCCCGCTCCGGAGCGCACCGCGGCCGGCAGGATGCTCTCTGCCGGCGAAGGTGCCGCTTCTCCGGCAAGGAAGCCTCTGCCGCTTCTCCAGCACACGGAGAGCGTGCTAGCTGCTGAAACGTGAAGAAAGAAGCTGCAGAACACTGGCACTGAGCGTGCAGCTTTCCAGCGGAGAGAAAAAGCTACTTTAACACTCTGCAAGCCTTTCCACTCCCAAAAACATGCACATGGAAGGAGCTGCTGCAAAACCGATGCTGTGCTCGCTGCTGCTCCTCCTGAAGCTCTGGCTGCTAAATCTGAGGCTTTCCTTCCAATTTCAAGCTGCAAAGCACTTGCTGAATTGCAGGGAAAGTCCGGGAGGCATTTGCTGTGCTGGCACACTTTCTCCTTCCTAGACAGAGTGGAAAAGCTTTTCCCTGCCGTGTAGGCGACAAGAGACGCATTAGACGGCGATCCGGAGCTGTCCGAAGGTAAGCGCCTGTTGCCGGCCTCTTTCGGCACAAGCCCCCGCTCCGGAGCGCACCGCGGCCGGCAGGATGCTCTCTGCCGGCGAAGGTGCCGCTTCTCCGGCAAGGAAGCCTCTGCCGCTTCTCCAGCACACGGAGAGCGTGCTAGCTGCTGAAACGTGAAGAAAGAAGCTGCAGAACACTGGCACTGAGCGTGCAGCTTTCCAGCGGAGAGAAAAAGCTACTTTAACACTCTGCAAGCCTTTCCACTCCCAAAAACATGCACATGGAAGGAGCTGCTGCAAAAGCGATGCTGTGCTCGCTGCTGCTCCTCCTGAAGCTCTGGCTGCTAAATCTGAGGCTTTCCTTCCAATTTCAAGCTGCAAAGCACTTGCTGAATTGCAGGGAAAGTCCGGGAGGCATTTGCTGTGCTGGCACACTTTCTCCTTCCTAGACAGAGTGGAAAAGCTTTTCCCTGCCGTGTAGGCGACAAGAGACGCATTAGACGGCGATCCGGAGCTGTCCGAAGGTAAGCGCCTGTTGCCGGCCTCTTTCGGCACAAGCCCCCGCTCCGGAGCGCACCGCGGCCGGCAGGATGCTCTCTGCCGGCGAAGGTGCCGCTTCTCCGGCAAGGAAGCCTCTGCCGCTTCTCCAGCACACGGAGAGCGTGCTAGCTGCTGAAACGTGAAGAAAGAAGCTGCAGAAGACTGGCACTGAGCGTGCAGCTTTCCAGCGGAGAGAAAAAGCTACTTTAACACTCTGCAAGCCTTTCCACTCCCAAAAACATGCACATGGAAGGAGCTGCTGCAAAAGCGATGCTGTGCTCGCTGCTGCTCCTCCTGAAGCTCTGGCTGCTAAATCTGAGGCTTTCCTTCCAATTTCAAGCTGCAAAGCACTTGCTGAATTCCAGGGAAAGTCCGGGAGGCATTTGCTGTGCTGGCACACTTTCTCCTTCCTAGACAGAGTGGAAAAGCTTTTCCCTGCCGTGTAGGCGACAAGAGACGCATTAGACGGCGATCCGGAGCTGTCCGAAGGTAAGCGCCTGTTGCCGGCCTCTTTCGGCACAAGGCCCCGCTCCGGAGCGCACCGCGGCCGGCAGGATGCTCTCTGCCGGCGAAGGTGTCGCTTCTCCGGCAAGGAAGCCTCTGCCGCTTCTCCAGCACACGGAGAGCGTGCTAGCTGCTGAAACGTGAAGAAAGAAGCTGCAGAACACTGGCACTGAGCGTGCAGCTTTCCAGCGGAGAGAAAAAGCTACTTGAACACTCTGCAAGCCTTTCCACTCCCAAAAACATGCACATGGAAGGAGCTGCTGCAAAACCGATGCTGTGCTCGCTGCTGCTCCTCCTGAAGCTCTGGCTGCTAAATCTGAGGCTTTCCTTCCAATTTCAAGCTGCAAAGCACTTGCTGAATTCCAGGGAAAGTCCGGGAGGCATTTGCTGTGCTGGCACACTTTCTCCTTCCTAGACAGAGTGGAAAAGCTTTTCCCTGCCGTGTAGGCGACAAGAGACGCATTAGACGGCGACCCGGAGCTTTCCGAAGGTAAGCGCCTGTTGCCGGCCTCTTTCGGCACAAGCCCCCGCTCCGGAGCGCACCGCGGCCGGCAGGATGCTCTCTGCCGGCGAAGGTGCCGCTTCTCCGGCAAGGAAGCCTCTGCCGCTTCTCCAGCACACGGAGAGCGTGCTAGCTGCTGAAACGTGAAGAAAGAAGCTGCAGAACACTGGCACTGAGCGTGCAGCTTTCCAGCGGAGAGAAAAAGCTACTTGAACACTCTGCAAGCCTTTCCACTCCCAAAAACATGCACATGGAAGGAGCTGCTGCAAAAGCGATGCTGTGCTCGCTGCTGCTCCTCCTGAAGCTCTGGCTGCTAAATCTGAGGCTTTCCTTCCAATTTCAAGCTGCAAAGCACTTGCTGAATTGCAGGGAAAGTCCGGGAGGCATTTGCTGTGCTGGCACACTTTCTCCTTCCTAGACAGAGTGGAAAAGCTTTTCCCTGCCGTGTAGGCGACAAAAGACGCATTAGACGGCGATCCGGAGCTGTCCGAAGGTAAGCGCCTGTTGCCGGCCTCTTTCGGCACAAGCCCCCGCTCCGGAGCGCACCGCGGCCGGCAGGATGCTCTCTGCCGGCGAAGGTGCCGCTTCTCCGGCAAGGAAGCCTCTGCCGCTTCTCCAGCACACGGAGAGCGTGCTAGCTGCTGAAACGTGAAGAAAGAAGCTGCAGAAGACTGGCACTGAGCGTGCAGCTTTCCAGCGGAGAGAAAAAGCTACTTGAACACTCTGCAAGCCTTTCCACTCCCAAAAACATGCACATGGAAGGAGCTGCTGCAAAAGCGATGCTGTGCTCGCTGCTGCTCCTCCTGAAGCTCTGGCTGCTAAATCTGAGGCTTTCCTTCCAATTTCAAGCTGCAAAGCACTTGCTGAATTCCAGGGAAAGTCCGGGAGGCATTTGCTGTGCTGGCACACTTTCTCCTTCCTAGACAGAGTGGAAAAGCTTTTCCCTGCCGTGTAGGCGACAAGAGACGCATTAGACGGCGATCCGGAGCTGTCCGAAGGTAAGCGCCTGTTGCCGGCCTCTTTCGGCACAAGCCCCCGCTCCGGAGCGCACCGCGGCCGGCAGGATGCTCTCTGCCGGCGAAGGTGCCGCTTCTCCGGCAAGGAAGCCTCTGCCGCTTCTCCAGCACACGGAGAGCGTGCTAGCTGCTGAAACGTGAAGAAAGAAGCTGCAGAACACTGGCACTGAGCGTGCAGCTTTCCAGCGGAGAGAAAAAGCTACTTTAACACTCTGCAAGCCTTTCCACTCCCAAAAACATGCACATGGAAGGAGCTGCTGCAAAACCGATGCTGTGCTCGCTGCTGCTCCTCCTGAAGCTCTGGCTGCTAAATCTGAGGCTTTCCTTCCAATTTCAAGCTGCAAAGCACTTGCTGAATTCCAGGGAAAGTCCGGGAGGCATTTGCTGTGCTGGCACACTTTCTCCTTCCTAGACAGAGTGGAAAAGCTTTTCCCTGCCGTGTAGGCGACAAAAGACGCATTAGACGGCGATCCGGAGCTGTCCGAAGGTAAGCGCCTGTTGCCGGCCTCTTTCGGCACAAGCCCCCGCTCCGGAGCGCACCGCGGCCGGCAGGATGCTCTCTGCCGGCGAAGGTGCCGCTTCTCCGGCAAGGAAGCCTCTGCCGCTTCTCCAGCACACGGAGAGCGTGCTAGCTGCTGAAACGTGAAGAAAGAAGCTGCAGAACACTGGCACTGAGCGTGCAGCTTTCCAGCGGAGAGAAAAAGCTACTTGAACACTCTGCAAGCCTTTCCACTCCCAAAAACATGCACATGGAAGGAGCTGCTGCAAAACCGATGCTGTGCTCGCTGCTGCTCCTCCTGAAGCTCTGGCTGCTAAATCTGAGGCTTTCCTTCCAATTTCAAGCTGCAAAGCACTTGCTGAATTCCAGGGAAAGTCCGGGAGGCATTTGCTGTGCTGGCACACTTTCTCCTTCCTAGACAGAGTGGAAAAGCTTTTCCCTGCCGTGTAGGCGACAAGAGACGCATTAGACGGCGATCCGGAGCTGTCCGAAGGTAAGCGCCTGTTGCCGGCCTCTTTCGGCACAAGCCCCCGCTCCGGAGCGCACCGCGGCCGGCAGGATGCTCTCTGCCGGCGAAGGTGCCGCTTCTCCGGCAAGGAAGCCTCTGCCGCTTCTCCAGCACACGGAGAGCGTGCTAGCTGCTGAAACGTGAAGAAAGAAGCTGCAGAACACTGGCACTGAGCGTGCAGCTTTCCAGCGGAGAGAAAAAGCTACTTGAACACTCTGCAAGCCTTTCCACTCCCAAAAACATGCACATGGAAGGAGCTGCTGCAAAACCGATGCTGTGCTCGCTGCTGCTCCTCCTGAAGCTCTGGCTGCTAAATCTGAGGCTTTCCTTCCAATTTCAAGCTGCAAAGCACTTGCTGAATTCCAGGGAAAGTCCGGGAGGCATTTGCTGTGCTGGCACACTTTCTCCTTCCTAGACAGAGTGGAAAAGCTTTTCCCTGCCGTGTAGGCGACAAGAGACGCATTAGACGGCGATCCGGAGCTGTCCGAAGGTAAGCGCCTGTTGCCGGCCTCTTTCGGCACAAGCCCCCGCTCCGGAGCGCACCGCGGCCGGCAGGATGCTCTCTGCCGGCGAAGGTGCCGCTTCTCCGGCAAGGAAGCCTCTGCCGCTTCTCCAGCACACGGAGAGCGTGCTAGCTGCTGAAACGTGAAGAAAGAAGCTGCAGAACACTGGCACTGAGCGTGCAGCTTTCCAGCGGAGAGAAAAAGCTACTTGAACACTCTGCAAGCCTTTCCACTCCCAAAAACATGCACATGGAAGGAGCTGCTGCAAAACCGATGCTGTGCTCGCTGCTGCTCCTCCTGAAGCTCTGGCTGCTAAATCTGAGGCTTTCCTTCCAATTTCAAGCTGCAAAGCACTTGCTGAATTCCAGGGAAAGTCCGGGAGGCATTTGCTGTGCTGGCACACTTTCTCCTTCCTAGACAGAGTGGAAAAGCTTTTCCCTGCCGTGTAGGCGACAAGAGACGCATTAGACGGCGATCCGGAGCTGTCCGAAGGTAAGCGCCTGTTGCCGGCCTCTTTCGGCACAAGCCCCCGCTCCGGAGCGCACCGCGGCCGGCAGGATGCTCTCTGCCGGCGAAGGTGCCGCTTCTCCGGCAAGGAAGCCTCTGCCGCTTCTCCAGCACACGGAGAGCGTGCTAGCTGCTGAAACGTGAAGAAAGAAGCTGCAGAACACTGGCACTGAGCGTGCAGCTTTCCAGCGGAGAGAAAAAGCTACTTTAACACTCTGCAAGCCTTTCCACTCCCAAAAACATGCACATGGAAGGAGCTGCTGCAAAACCGATGCTGTGCTCGCTGCTGCTCCTCCTGAAGCTCTGGCTGCTAAATCTGAGGCTTTCCTTCCAATTTCAAGCTGCAAAGCACTTGCTGAATTCCAGGGAAAGTCCGGGAGGCATTTGCTGTGCTGGCACACTTTCTCCTTCCTAGACAGAGTGGAAAAGCTTTTCCCTGCCGTGTAGGCGACAAGAGACGCATTAGACGGCGATCCGGAGCTGTCCGAAGGTAAGCGCCTGTTGCCGGCCTCTTTCGGCACAAGCCCCCGCTCCGGAGCGCACCGCGGCCGGCAGGATGCTCTCTGCCGGCGAAGGTGCCGCTTCTCCGGCAAGGAAGCCTCTGCCGCTTCTCCAGCACACGGAGAGCGTGCTAGCTGCTGAAACGTGAAGAAAGAAGCTGCAGAACACTGGCACTGAGCGTGCAGCTTTCCAGCGGAGAGAAAAAGCTACTTTAACACTCTGCAAGCCTTTCCACTCCCAAAAACATGCACATGGAAGGAGCTGCTGCAAAACCGATGCTGTGCTCGCTGCTGCTCCTCCTGAAGCTCTGGCTGCTAAATCTGAGGCTTTCCTTCCAATTTCAAGCTGCAAAGCACTTGCTGAATTCCAGGGAAAGTCCGGGAGGCATTTGCTGTGCTGGCACACTTTCTCCTTCCTAGACAGAGTGGAAAAGCTTTTCCCTGCCGTGTAGGCGACAAAAGACGCATTAGACGGCGATCCGGAGCTGTCCGAAGGTAAGCGCCTGTTGCCGGCCTCTTTCGGCACAAGCCCCCGCTCCGGAGCGCACCGCGGCCGGCAGGATGCTCTCTGCCGGCGAAGGTGCCGCTTCTCCGGCAAGGAAGCCTCTGCCGCTTCTCCAGCACACGGAGAGCGTGCTAGCTGCTGAAACGTGAAGAAAGAAGCTGCAGAACACTGGCACTCAGCGTGCAGCTTTCCAGCGGAGAGAAAAAGCTACTTTAACACTCTGCAAGCCTTTCCACTCCCAAAAACATGCACATGGAAGGAGCTGCTGCAAAACCGATGCTGTGCTCGCTGCTGCTCCTCCTGAAGCTCTGGCTGCTAAATCTGAGGCTTTCCTTCCAATTTCAAGCTGCAAAGCACTTGCTGAATTCCAGGGAAAGTCCGGGAGGCATTTGCTGTGCTGGCACACTTTCTCCTTCCTAGACAGAGTGGAAAAGCTTTTCCCTGCCGTGTAGGCGACAAGAGACGCATTAGACGGCGATCCGGAGCTGTCCGAAGGTAAGCGCCTGTTGCCGGCCTCTTTCGGCACAAGGCCCCGCTCCGGAGCGCACCGCGGCCGGCAGGATGCTCTCTGCCGGCGAAGGTGTCGCTTCTCCGGCAAGGAAGCCTCTGCCGCTTCTCCAGCACACGGAGAGCGTGCTAGCTGCTGAAACGTGAAGAAAGAAGCTGCAGAACACTGGCACTGAGCGTGCAGCTTTCCAGCGGAGAGAAAAAGCTACTTTAACACTCTGCAAGCCTTTCCACTCCCAAAAACATGCACATGGAAGGAGCTGCTGCAAAACCGATGCTGTGCTCGCTGCTGCTCCTCCTGAAGCTCTGGCTGCTAAATCTGAGGCTTTCCTTCCAATTTCAAGCTGCAAAGCACTTGCTGAATTGCAGGGAAAGTCCGGGAGGCATTTGCTGTGCTGGCACACTTTCTCCTTCCTAGACAGAGTGGAAAAGCTTTTCCCTGCCGTGTAGGCGACAAGAGACGCATTAGACGGCGATCCGGAGCTGTCCGAAGGTAAGCGCCTGTTGCCGGCCTCTTTCGGCACAAGCCCCCGCTCCGGAGCGCACCGCGGCCGGCAGGATGCTCTCTGCCGGCGAAGGTGCCGCTTCTCCGGCAAGGAAGCCTCTGCCGCTTCTCCAGCACACGGAGAGCGTGCTAGCTGCTGAAACGTGAAGAAAGAAGCTGCAGAACACTGGCACTGAGCGTGCAGCTTTCCAGCGGAGAGAAAAAGCTACTTTAACACTCTGCAAGCCTTTCCACTCCCAAAAACATGCACATGGAAGGAGCTGCTGCAAAACCGATGCTGTGCTCGCTGCTGCTCCTCCTGAAGCTCTGGCTGCTAAATCTGAGGCTTTCCTTCCAATTTCAAGCTGCAAAGCACTTGCTGAATTCCAGGGAAAGTCCGGGAGGCATTTGCTGTGCTGGCACACTTTCTCCTTCCTAGACAGAGTGGAAAAGCTTTTCCCTGCCGTGTAGGCGACAAAAGACGCATTAGACGGCGATCCGGAGCTGTCCGAAGGTAAGCGCCTGTTGCCGGCCTCTTTCGGCACAAGCCCCCGCTCCGGAGCGCACCGCGGCCGGCAGGATGCTCTCTGCCGGAGAAGGTGCCGCTTCTCCGGCAAGGAAGCCTCTGCCGCTTCTCCAGCACACGGAGAGCGTGCTAGCTGCTGAAACGTGAAGAAAGAAGCTGCAGAACACTGGCACTGAGCGTGCAGCTTTCCAGCGGAGAGAAAAAGCTACTTGAACACTCTGCAAGCCTTTCCACTCCCAAAAACATGCACATGGAAGGAGCTGCTGCAAAACCGATGCTGTGCTCGCTGCTGCTCCTCCTGAAGCTCTGGCTGCTAAATCTGAGGCTTTCCTTCCAATTTCAAGCTGCAAAGCACTTGCTGAATTCCAGGGAAAGTCCGGGAGGCATTTGCTGTGCTGGCACACTTTCTCCTTCCTAGACAGAGTGGAAAAGCTTTTCCCTGCCGTGTAGGCGACAAGAGACGCATTAGACGGCGATCCGGAGCTGTCCGAAGGTAAGCGCCTGTTGCCGGCCTCTTTCGGCACAAGCCCCCGCTCCGGAGCGCACCGCGGCCGGCAGGATGCTCTCTGCCGGCGAAGGTGCCGCTTCTCCGGCAAGGAAGCCTCTGCCGCTTCTCCAGCACACGGAGAGCGTGCTAGCTGCTGAAACGTGAAGAAAGAAGCTGCAGAAGACTGGCACTGAGCGTGCAGCTTTCCAGCGGAGAGAAAAAGCTACTTGAACACTCTGCAAGCCTTTCCACTCCCAAAAACATGCACATGGAAGGAGCTGCTGCAAAACCGATGCTGTGCTCGCTGCTGCTCCTCCTGAAGCTCTGGCTGCTAAATCTGAGGCTTTCCTTCCAATTTCAAGCTGCAAAGCACTTGCTGAATTCCAGGGAAAGTCCGGGAGGCATTTGCTGTGCTGGCACACTTTCTCCTTCCTAGACAGAGTGGAAAAGCTTTTCCCTGCCGTGTAGGCGACAAGAGACGCATTAGACGGCGATCCGGAGCTGTCCGAAGGTAAGCGCCTGTTGCCGGCCTCTTTCGGCACAAGCCCCCGCTCCGGAGCGCACCGCGGCCGGCAGGATGCTCTCTGCCGGCGAAGGTGCCGCTTCTCCGGCAAGGAAGCCTCTGCCGCTTCTCCAGCACACGGAGAGCGTGCTAGCTGCTGAAACGTGAAGAAAGAAGCTGCAGAACACTGGCACTGAGCGTGCAGCTTTCCAGCGGAGAGAAAAAGCTACTTGAACACTCTGCAAGCCTTTCCACTCCCAAAAACATGCACATGGAAGGAGCTGCTGCAAAACCGATGCTGTGCTCGCTGCTGCTCCTCCTGAAGCTCTGGCTGCTAAATCTGAGGCTTTCCTTCCAATTTCAAGCTGCAAAGCACTTGCTGAATTCCAGGGAAAGTCCGGGAGGCATTTGCTGTGCTGGCACACTTTCTCCTTCCTAGACAGAGTGGAAAAGTTTTTCCCTGCCGTGTAGGCCACAAGAGACGCATTAGACGGCGATCCGGAGCTGTCCGAAGGTAAGTGCCTGTTGCCGGCCTCTTTCGGCACAAGCTCCCGCTCCGGAGCGCACCGCGGCCGGAAGGATGCTCTCTGCCGGCGAAGGTGCCGCTTCTCCGGCAAGGAAGCCTCTGCCGCTTCTCCAGCACACGGAGAGCGTGCTAGCTGCTGAAACGTGAAGAAAGAAGCTGCAGAACACTGGCACTGAGCGTGCAGCTTTCCAGCGGAGAGAAAAAGCTACTTTAACACTCTGCAAGCCTTTCCACTCCCAAAAACATGCACATGGAAGGAGCTGCTGCAAAACCGATGCTGTGCTCGCTGCTGCTCCTCCTGAAGCTCTGGCTGCTAAATCTGAGGCTTTCCTTCCAATTTCAAGCTGCAAAGCACTTGCTGAATTCCAGGGAAAGTCCGGGAGGCATTTGCTGTGCTGGCACACTTTCTCCTTCCTAGACAGAGTGGAAAAGCTTTTCCCTGCCGTGTAGGCGACAAGAGACGCATTAGACGGCGATCCGGAGCTGTCCGAAGGTAAGCGCCTGTTGCCGGCCTCTTTCGGCACAAGCCCCCGCTCCGGAGCGCACCGCGGCCGGCAGGATGCTCTCTGCCGGCGAAGGTGCCGCTTCTCCGGCAAGGAAGCCTCTGCCGCTTCTCCAGCACACGGAGAGCGTGCTAGCTGCTGAAACGTGAAGAAAGAAGCTGCAGAACACTGGCACTGAGCGTGCAGCTTTCCAGCGGAGAGAAAAAGCTACTTGAACACTCTGCAAGCCTTTCCACTCCCAAAAACATGCACATGGAAGGAGCTGCTGCAAAACCGATGCTGTGCTCGCTGCTGCTCCTCCTGAAGCTCTGGCTGCTAAATCTGAGGCTTTCCTTCCAATTTCAAGCTGCAAAGCACTTGCTGAATTCCAGGGAAAGTCCGGGAGGCATTTGCTGTGCTGGCACACTTTCTCCTTCTAGACAGAGTGGAAAAGCTTTTCCCTGCCGTGTAGGCGACAAGAGACGCATTAGACGGCGATCCGGAGCTGTCCGAAGGTAAGCGCCTGTTGCCGGCCTCTTTCGGCACAAGCCCCCGCTCCGGAGCGCACCGCGGCCGGCAGGATGCTCTCTGCCGGCGAAGGTGCCGCTTCTCCGGCAAGGAAGCCTCTGCCGCTTCTCCAGCACACGGAGAGCGTGCTAGCTGCTGAAACGCGAAGAAAGAAGCTGCAGAACACTGGCACTGAGCGTGCAGCTTTCCAGCGGAGAGAAAAAGCTACTTTAACACTCTGCAAGCCTTTCCACTCCCAAAAACATGCACATGGAAGGAGCTGCTGCAAAACCGATGCTGTGCTCGCTGCTGCTCCTCCTGAAGCTCTGGCTGCTAAATCTGAGGCTTTCCTTCCAATTTCAAGCTGCAAAGCACTTGCTGAATTGCAGGGAAAGTCCGGGAGGCATTTGCTGTGCTGGCACACTTTCTCCTTCCTAGACAGAGTGGAAAAGCTTTTCCCTGCCGTGTAGGCGACAAGAGACACATTAGACGGCGATCCGGAGCTGTCCGAAGGTAAGCGCCTGTTGCCGGCCTCTTTCGGCACAAGCCCCCGCTCCGGAGCGCACCGCGGCCGGCAGGATGCTCTCTGCCGGCGAAGGTGCCGCTTCTCCGGCAAGGAAGCCTCTGCCGCTTCTCCAGCACACGGAGAGCGTGCTAGCTGCTGAAACGTGAAGAAAGAAGCTGCAGAACACTGGCACTGAGCGTGCAGCTTTCCAGCGGAGAGAAAAAGCTACTTGAACACTCTGCAAGCCTTTCCACTCCCAAAAACATGCACATGGAAGGAGCTGCTGCAAAACCGATGCTGTGCTCGCTGCTGCTCCTCCTGAAGCTCTGGCTGCTAAATCTGAGGCTTTCCTTCCAATTTCAAGCTGCAAAGCACTTGCTGAATTGCAGGGAAAGTCCGGGAGGCATTTGCTGTGCTGGCACACTTTCTCCTTCTAGACAGAGTGGAAAAGCATTTCCCTGCCGTGTAGGCGACAAGAGACGCATTAGACGGCGATCCGGAGCTGTCCGAAGGTAAGCGCCTGTTGCCGGCCTCTTTCGGCACAAGCTCCCGCTCCGGAGCGCACCGCGGCCGGCAGGATGCTCTCTGCCGGCGAAGGTGCCGCTTCTCCGGCAAGGAAGCCTCTGCCGCTTCTCCAGCACACGGAGAGCGTGCTAGCTGCTGAAACGTGAAGAAAGAAGCTGCAGAACACTGGCACTGAGCGTGCAGCTTTCCAGCGGAGAGAAAAAGCTACTTTAACACTCTGCAAGCCTTTCCACTCCCAAAAACATGCACATGGAAGGAGCTGCTGCAAAAGCGATGCTGTGCTCGCTGCTGCTCCTCCTGAAGCTCTGGCTGCTAAATCTGAGGCTTTCCTTCCAATTTCAAGCTGCAAAGCACTTGCTGAATTCCAGGGAAAGTCCGGGAGGCATTTGCTGTGCTGGCACACTTTCTCCTTCCTAGACAGAGTGGAAAAGCTTTTCCCTGCCGTGTAGGCGACAAGAGACGCATTAGACGGCGATCCGGAGCTGTCCGAATGTAAGCGCCTGTTGCCGACCTCTTTCGGCACAAGCCCCCGCTCCGGAGCGCACCGCGGCCGGCAGGATGCTCTCTGCCGGCGAAGGTGCCGCTTCTCCGGCAAGGAAGCCTCTGCCGCTTCTCCAGCACACGGAGAGCGTGCTAGCTGCTGAAACGTGAAGAAAGAAGCTGCAGAACACTGGCACTGAGCGTGCAGCTTTCCAGCGGAGAGAAAAAGCTACTTTAACACTCTGCAAGCCTTTCCACTCCCAAAAACATGCACATGGAAGGAGCTGCTGCAAAAGCGATGCTGTGCTCGCTGCTGCTCCTCCTGAAGCTCTGGCTGCTAAATCTGAGGCTTTCCTTCCAATTTCAAGCTGCAAAGCACTTGCTGAATTCCAGGGAAAGTCCGGGAGGCATTTGCTGTGCTGGCACACTTTCTCCTTCCTAGACAGAGTGGAAAAGCTTTTCCCTGCCGTGTAGGCGACAAGAGACGCATTAGACGGCGATCCGGAGCTGTCCGAAGGTAAGCGCCTGTTGCCGGCCTCTTTCGGCACAAGCCCCCGCTCCGGAGCGCACCGCGGCCGGCAGGATGCTCTCTGCCGGCGAAGGTGCCGCTTCTCCGGCAAGGAAGCCTCTGCCGCTTCTCCAGCACACGGAGAGCGTGCTAGCTGCTGAAACGTGAAGAAAGAAGCTGCAGAACACTGGCACTGAGCGTGCAGCTTTCCAGCGGAGAGAAAAAGCTACTTTAACACTCTGCAAGCCTTTACACTCCCAAAAACATGCACATGGAAGGAGCTGCTGCAAAACCGATGCTGTGCTCGCTGCTGCTCCTCCTGAAGCTCTGGCTGCTAAATCTGAGGCTTTCCTTCCAATTTCAAGCTGCAAAGCACTTGCTGAATTGCAGGGAAAGTCCGGGAGGCATTTGCTGTGCTGGCACACTTTCTCCTTCCTAGACAGAGTGGAAAAGCTTTTCCCTGCCGTGTAGGCGACAAGAGACGCATTAGACGGCGATCCGGAGCTGTCCGAAGGTAAGCGCCTGTTGCCGGCCTCTTTCGGCACAAGCCCCCGCTCCGGAGCGCACCGCGGCCGGCAGGATGCTCTCTGCCGGCGAAGGTGCCGCTTCTCCGGCAAGGAAGCCTCTGCCGCTTCTCCAGCACACGGAGAGCGTGCTAGCTGCTGAAACGCGAAGAAAGAAGCTGCAGAACACTGGCACTGAGCGTGCAGCTTTCCAGCGGAGAGAAAAAGCTACTTTAACACTCTGCAAGCCTTTCCACTCCCAAAAACATGCACATGGAAGGAGCTGCTGCAAAACCGATGCTGTGCTCGCTGCTGCTCCTCCTGAAGCTCTGGCTGCTAAATTTGAGGCTTTCCTTCCAATTTCAAGCTGCAAAGCACTTGCTGAATTCCAGGGAAAGTCCGGGAGGCATTTGCTGTGCTGGCACACTTTCTCCTTCCTAGACAGAGTGGAAAAGTTTTTCCCTGCGGTGTAGGCCACAAGAGACGCATTAGACGGCGATCCGGAGCTGTCCGAAGGTAAGCGCCTGTTGCCGGCCTCTTTCGGCACAAGTCCCCGCTCCGGAGCGCACCGCGGCCGGCAGGATGCTCTCTGCCGGCGAAGGTGCCGCTTCTCCGGCAAGGAAGCCTCTGCCGCTTCTCCAGCACACGGAGAGCGTGCTAGCTGCTGAAACGTGAAGAAAGAAGCTGCAGAACACTGGCACTGAGCGTGCAGCTTTCCAGCGGAGAGAAAAAGCTACTTGAACACTCTGCAAGCCTTTCCACTCCCAAAAACATGCACATGGAAGGAGCTGCTGCAAAACCGATGCTGTGCTCGCTGCTGCTCCTCCTGAAGCTCTGGCTGCTAAATCTGAGGCTTTCCTTCCAATTTCAAGCTGCAAAGCACTTGCTGAATTCCAGGGAAAGTCCGGGAGGCATTTGCTGTGCTGGCACACTTTCTCCTTCCTAGACAGAGTGGAAAAGCTTTTCCCTGCCGTGTAGGCGACAAGAGACGCATTAGACGGCGATCCGGAGCTGTCCGAAGGTAAGCGCCTGTTGCCGGCCTCTTTCGGCACAAGCCCCCGCTCCGGAGCGCACCGCGGCCGGCAGGATGCTCTCTGCCGGCGAAGGTGCCGCTTCTCCGGCAAGGAAGCCTCTGCCGCTTCTCCAGCACACGGAGAGCGTGCTAGCTGCTGAAACGTGAAGAAAGAAGCTGCAGAACACTGGCACTGAGCGTGCAGCTTTCCAGCGGAGAGAAAAAGCTACTTTAACACTCTGCAAGCCTTTCCACTCCCAAAAACATGCACATGGAAGGAGCTGCTGCAAAACCGATGCTGTGCTCGCTGCTGCTCCTCCTGAAGCTCTGGCTGCTAAATCTGAGGCTTTCCTTCCAATTTCAAGCTGCAAAGCACTTGCTGAATTCCAGGGAAAGTCCGGGAGGCATTTGCTGTGCTGGCACACTTTCTCCTTCCTAGATAGAGTGGAAAAGCTTTTCCCTGCCGTGTAGGCGACAAGAGACGCATTAGACGGCGATCCGGAGCTGTCCGAAGGTAAGCGCCTGTTGCCGGCCTCTTTCGGCACAAGCCCCCGCTCCGGAGCGCACCGCGGCCGGCAGGATGCTCTCTGCCGGCGAAGGTGCCGCTTCTCCGGCAAGGAAGCCTCTGCCGCTTCTCCAGCACACGGAGAGCGTGCTAGCTGCTGAAACGTGAAGAAAGAAGCTGCAGAACACTGGCACTGAGCGTGCAGCTTTCCAGCGGAGAGAAAAAGCTACTTTAACACTCTGCAAGCCTTTCCACTCCCAAAAACATGCACATGGAAGGAGCTGCTGCAAAACCGATGCTGTGCTCGCTGCTGCTCCTCCTGAAGCTCTGGCTGCTAAATCTGAGGCTTTCCTTCCAATTTCAAGCTGCAAAGCACTTGCTGAATTCCAGGGAAAGTCCGGGAGGCATTTGCTGTGCTGGCACACTTTCTCCTTCCTAGACAGAGTGGAAAAGCTTTTCCCTGCCGTGTAGGCCACAAGAGACGCATTAGACGGCGATCCGGAGCTGTCCGAAGGTAAGCGCCTGTTGCCGGCCTCTTTCGGCACAAGCCCCCGCTCCGGAGCGCACCGCGGCCGGCAGGATGCTCTCTGCCGGCGAAGGTGCCGCTTCTCCGGCAAGGAAGCCTCTGCCGCTTCTCCAGCACACGGAGAGCGTGCTAGCTGCTGAAACGTGAAGAAAGAAGCTGCAGAACACTGGCACTGAGCGTGCAGCTTTCCAGCGGAGAGAAAAAGCTACTTGAACACTCTGCAAGCCTTTCCACTCCCAAAAACATGCACATGGAAGGAGCTGCTGCAAAACCGATGCTGTGCTCGCTGCTGCTCCTCCTGAAGCTCTGGCTGCTAAATCTGAGGCTTTCCTTCCAATTTCAAGCTGCAAAGCACTTGCTGAATTGCAGGGAAAGTCCGGGAGGCATTTGCTGTGCTGGCACACTTTCTCCTTCTAGACAGAGTGGAAAAGCTTTTCCCTGCCGTGTAGGCGACAAGAGACGCATTAGACGGCGATCCGGAGCTGTCCGAAGGTAAGCGCCTGTTGCCGGCCTCTTTCGGCACAAGCCCCCGCTCCGGAGCGCACCGCGGCCGGCAAGATGCTCTCTGCCGGCGAAGGTGCCGCTTCTCCGGCAAGGAAGCCTCTGCCGCTTCTCCAGCACACGGAGAGCGTGCTAGCTGCTGAAACGTGAAGAAAGAAGCTGCAGAAGACTGGCACTGAGCGTGCAGCTTTCCAGCGGAGAGAAAAAGCTACTTGAACACTCTGCAAGCCTTTCCACTCCCAAAAACATGCACATGGAAGGAGCTGCTGCAAAAGCGATGCTGTGCTCGCTGCTGCTCCTCCTGAAGCTCTGGCTGCTAAATCTGAGGCTTTCCTTCCAATTTCAAGCTGCAAAGCACTTGCTGAATTGCAGGGAAAGTCCGGGAGGCATTTGCTGTGCTGGCACACTTTCTCCTTCTAGACAGAGTGGAAAAGCTTTTCCCTGCCGTGTAGGCGACAAGAGACGCATTAGACGGCGATCCGGAGCTGTCCGAAGGTAAGCGCCTGTTGCCGGCCTCTTTCGGCACAAGCCTCCGCTCCGGAGCGCACCGCGGCCGGCAGGATGCTCTCTGCCGGCGAAGGTGCCGCTTCTCCGGCAAGGAAGCCTCTGCCGCTTCTCCAGCACACGGAGAGCGTGCTAGCTGCTGAAACGTGAAGAAAGAAGCTGCAGAAGACTGGCACTCAGCGTGCAGCTTTCCAGCGGAGAGAAAAAGCTACTTGAACACTCTGCAAGCCTTTCCACTCCCAAAAACATGCACATGGAAGGAGCTGCTGCAAAACCGATGCTGTGCTCGCTGCTGCTCCTCCTGAAGCTCTGGCTGCTAAATCTGAGGCTTTCCTTCCAATTTCAAGCTGCAAAGCACTTGCTGAATTCCAGGGAAAGTCCGGGAGGCATTTGCTGTGCTGGCACACTTTCTCCTTCCTAGACAGAGTGGAAAAGCTTTTCCCTGCCGTGTAGGCGACAAGAGACGCATTAGACGGCGATCCGGAGCTGTCCGAAGGTAAGCGCCTGTTGCCGGCCTCTTTCGGCACAAGCCCCCGCTCCGGAGCGCACCGCGGCCGGCAGGATGCTCTCTGCCGGCGAAGGTGCCGCTTCTCCGGCAAGGAAGCCTCTGCCGCTTCTCCAGCACACGGAGAGCGTGCTAGCTGCTGAAACGTGAAGAAAGAAGCTGCAGAACACTGGCACTGAGCGTGCAGCTTTCCAGCGGAGAGAAAAAGCTACTTGAACACTCTGCAAGCCTTTCCACTCCCAAAAACATGCACATGGAAGGAGCTGCTGCAAAACCGATGCTGTGCTCGCTGCTGCTCCTCCTGAAGCTCTGGCTGCTAAATCTGAGGCTTTCCTTCCAATTTCAAGCTGCAAAGCACTTGCTGAATTGCAGGGAAAGTCCGGGAGGCATTTGCTGTGCTGGCACACTTTCTCCTTCTAGACAGAGTGGAAAAGCTTTTCCCTGCCGTGTAGGCGACAAGAGACGCATTAGACGGCGATCCGGAGCTGTCCGAAGGTAAGCGCCTGTTGCCGGCCTCTTTCGGCACAAGCCCCCGCTCCGGAGCGCACCGCGGCCGGCAAGATGCTCTCTGCCGGCGAAGGTGCCGCTTCTCCGGCAAGGAAGCCTCTGCCGCTTCTCCAGCACACGGAGAGCGTGCTAGCTGCTGAAACGTGAAGAAAGAAGCTGCAGAACACTGGCACTGAGCGTGCAGCTTTCCAGCGGAGAGAAAAAGCTACTTTAACACTCTGCAAGCCTTTCCACTCCCAAAAACATGCACATGGAAGGAGCTGCTGCAAAAGCGATGCTGTGCTCGCTGCTGCTCCTCCTGAAGCTCTGGCTGCTAAATCTGAGGCTTTCCTTCCAATTTCAAGCTGCAAAGCACTTGCTGAATTGCAGGGAAAGTCCGGGAGGCATTTGCTGTGCTGGCACACTTTCTCCTTCTAGACAGAGTGGAAAAGCTTTTCCCTGCCGTGTAGGCGACAAGAGACGCATTAGACGGCGATCCGGAGCTGTCCGAAGGTAAGCGCCTGTTGCCGGCCTCTTTCGGCACAAGCCCCCGCTCCGGAGCGCACCGCGGCCGGCAGGATGCTCTCTGCCGGCGAAGGTGCCGCTTCTCCGGCAAGGAAGCCTCTGCCGCTTCTCCAGCACACGGAGAGCGTGCTAGCTGCTGAAACGTGAAGAAAGAAGCTGCAGAAGACTGGCACTCAGCGTGCAGCTTTCCAGCGGAGAGAAAAAGCTACTTGAACACTCTGCAAGCCTTTCCACTCCCAAAAACATGCACATGGAAGGAGCTGCTGCAAAACCGATGCTGTGCTCGCTGCTGCTCCTCCTGAAGCTCTGGCTGCTAAATCTGAGGCTTTCCTTCCAATTTCAAGCTGCAAAGCACTTGCTGAATTCCAGGGAAAGTCCGGGAGGCATTTGCTGTGCTGGCACACTTTCTCCTTCCTAGACAGAGTGGAAAAGCTTTTCCCTGCCGTGTAGGCGACAAGAGACGCATTAGACGGCGATCCGGAGCTGTCCGAAGGTAAGCGCCTGTTGCCGGCCTCTTTCGGCACAAGCCCCCGCTCCGGAGCGCACCGCGGCCGGCAGGATGCTCTCTGCCGGCGAAGGTGCCGCTTCTCCGGCAAGGAAGCCTCTGCCGCTTCTCCAGCACACGGAGAGCGTGCTAGCTGCTGAAACGTGAAGAAAGAAGCTGCAGAACACTGGCACTGAGCGTGCAGCTTTCCAGCGGAGAGAAAAAGCTACTTTAACACTCTGCAAGCCTTTCCACTCCCAAAAACATGCACATGGAAGGAGCTGCGGCAAAACCGATGCTGTGCTCGCTGCTGCTCCTCCTGAAGCTCTGGCTGCTAAATCTGAGGCTTTCCTTCCAATTTCAAGCTGCAAAGCACTTGCTGAATTGCAGGGAAAGTCCGGGAGGCATTTGCTGTGCTGGCACACTTTCTCCTTCCTAGACAGAGTGGAAAAGCTTTTCCCTGCCGTGTAGGCGACAAGAGACGCATTAGACGGCGATCCGGAGCTGTCCGAAGGTAAGCGCCTGTTGCCGGCCTCTTTCGGCACAAGCCCCCGCTCCGGAGCGCACCGCGGCCGGCAGGATGCTCTCTGCCGGCGAAGGTGCCGCTTCTCCGGCAAGGAAGCCTCTGCCGCTTCTCCAGCACACGGAGAGCGTGCTAGCTGCTGAAACGTGAAGAAAGAAGCTGCAGAACACTGGCACTGAGCGTGCAGCTTTCCAGCGGAGAGAAAAAGCTACTTTAACACTCTGCAAGCCTTTCCACTCCCAAAAACATGCACATGGAAGGAGCTGCTGCAAAACCGATGCTGTGCTCGCTGCTGCTCCTCCTGAAGCTCTGGCTGCTAAATCTGAGGCTTTCCTTCCAATTTCAAGCTGCAAAGCACTTGCTGAATTGCAGGGAAAGTCCGGGAGGCATTTGCTGTGCTGGCACACTTTCTCCTTCCTAGATAGAGTGGAAAAGCTTTTCCCTGCCGTGTAGGCGACAAGAGACGCATTAGACGGCGATCCGGAGCTGTCCGAAGGTAAGCGCCTGTTGCCGGCCTCTTTCGGCACAAGCCCCCGCTCCGGAGCGCACCGCGGCCGGCAGGATGCTCTCTGCCGGCGAAGGTGCCGCTTCTCCGGCAAGGAAGCCTCTGCCGCTTCTCCAGCACACGGAGAGCGTGCTAGCTGCTGAAACGTGAAGAAAGAAGCTGCAGAACACTGGCACTCAGCGTGCAGCTTTCCAGCGGAGAGAAAAAGCTACTTTAACACTCTGCAAGCCTTTCCACTCCCAAAAACATGCACATGGAAGGAGCTGCTGCAAAACCGATGCTGTGCTCGCTGCTGCTCCTCCTGAAGCTCTGGCTGCTAAATCTGAGGCTTTCCTTCCAATTTCAAGCTGCAAAGCACTTGCTGAATTCCAGGGAAAGTCCGGGAGGCATTTGCTGTGCTGGCACACTGTCTCCTTCCTAGATAGAGTGGAAAAGCTTTTCCCTGCCGTGTAGGCGACAAGAGACGCATTAGACGGCGATCCGGAGCTGTCCGAAGGTAAGCGCCTGTTGCCGGCCTCTTTCGGCACAAGCCCCCGCTCCGGAGCGCACCGCGGCCGGCAGGATGCTCTCTGCCGGCGAAGGTGCCGCTTCTCCGGCAAGGAAGCCTCTGCCGCTTCTCCAGCACACGGAGAGCGTGCTAGCTGCTGAAACGTGAAGAAAGAAGCTGCAGAAGACTGGCACTCAGCGTGCAGCTTTCCAGCGGAGAGAAAAAGCTACTTTAACACTCTGCAAGCCTTTCCACTCCCAAAAACATGCACATGGAAGGAGCTGCTGCAAAACCGATGCTGTGCTCGCTGCTGCTCCTCCTGAAGCTCTGGCTGCTAAATCTGAGGCTTTCCTTCCAATTTCAAGCTGCAAAGCACTTGCTGAATTGCAGGGAAAGTCCGGGAGGCATTTGCTGTGCTGGCACACTTTCTCCTTCCTAGACAGAGTGGAAAAGCTTTTCCCTGCCGTGTAGGCGACAAGAGACGCATTAGACGGCGATCCGGAGCTGTCCGAAGGTAAGCGCCTGTTGCCGGCCTCTTTCGGCACAAGCCCCCGCTCCGGAGCGCACCGCGGCCGGCAGGATGCTCTCTGCCGGCGAAGGTGCCGCTTCTCCGGCAAGGAAGCCTCTGCCGCTTCTCCAGCACACGGAGAGCGTGCTAGCTGCTGAAACGTGAAGAAAGAAGCTGCAGAACACTGGCACTCAGCGTGCAGCTTTCCAGCGGAGAGAAAAAGCTACTTTAACACTCTGCAAGCCTTTCCACTCCCAAAAACATGCACATGGAAGGAGCTGCTGCAAAAGCGATGCTGTGCTCGCTGCTGCTCCTCCTGAAGCTCTGGCTGCTAAATCTGAGGCTTTCCTTCCAATTTCAAGCTGCAAAGCACTTGCTGAATTCCAGGGAAAGTCCGGGAGGCATTTGCTGTGCTGGCACACTTTCTCCTTCCTAGATAGAGTGGAAAAGCTTTTCCCTGCCGTGTAGGCGACAAGAGACGCATTAGACGGCGATCCGGAGCTGTCCGAAGGTAAGCGCCTGTTGCCGGCCTCTTTCGGCACAAGCCCCCGCTCCGGAGCGCACCGCGGCCGGCAGGATGCTCTCTGCCGGCGAAGGTGCCGCTTCTCCGGCAAGGAAGCCTCTGCCGCTTCTCCAGCACACGGAGAGCGTGCTAGCTGCTGAAACGTGAAGAAAGAAGCTGCAGAACACTGGCACTGAGCGTGCAGCTTTCCAGCGGAGAGAAAAAGCTACTTTAACACTCTGCAAGCCTTTCCACTCCCAAAAACATGCACATGGAAGGAGCTGCGGCAAAACCGATGCTGTGCTCGCTGCTGCTCCTCCTGAAGCTCTGGCTGCTAAATCTGAGGCTTTCCTTCCAATTTCAAGCTGCAAAGCACTTGCTGAATTGCAGGGAAAGTCCGGGAGGCATTTGCTGTGCTGGCACACTTTCTCCTTCCTAGACAGAGTGGAAAAGCTTTTCCCTGCCGTGTAGGCCACAAGAGACGCATTAGACGGCGATCCGGAGCTGTCCGAAGGTAAGCGCCTGTTGCCGGCCTCTTTCGGCACAAGCCCCCGCTCCGGAGCGCACCGCGGCCGGCAGGATGCTCTCTGCCGGCGAAGGTGCCGCTTCTCCGGCAAGGAAGCCTCTGCCGCTTCTCCAGCACACGGAGAGCGTGCTAGCTGCTGAAACGTGAAGAAAGAAGCTGCAGAACACTGGCACTGAGCGTGCAGCTTTCCAGCGGAGAGAAAAAGCTACTTTAACACTCTGCAAGCCTTTCCACTCCCAAAAACATGCACATGGAAGGAGCTGCTGCAAAACCGATGCTGTGCTCGCTGCTGCTCCTCCTGAAGCTCTGGCTGCTAAATCTGAGGCTTTCCTTCCAATTTCAAGCTGCAAAGCACTTGCTGAATTGCAGGGAAAGTCCGGGAGGCATTTGCTGTGCTGGCACACTTTCTCCTTCCTAGATAGAGTGGAAAAGCTTTTCCCTGCCGTGTAGGCGACAAGAGACGCATTAGACGGCGATCCGGAGCTGTCCGAAGGTAAGCGCCTGTTGCCGGCCTCTTTCGGCACAAGCCCCCGCTCCGGAGCGCACCGCGGCCGGCAGGATGCTCTCTGCCGGCGAAGGTGCCGCTTCTCCGGCAAGGAAGCCTCTGCCGCTTCTCCAGCACACGGAGAGCGTGCTAGCTGCTGAAACGTGAAGAAAGAAGCTGCAGAACACTGGCACTCAGCGTGCAGCTTTCCAGCGGAGAGAAAAAGCTACTTTAACACTCTGCAAGCCTTTCCACTCCCAAAAACATGCACATGGAAGGAGCTGCTGCAAAACCGATGCTGTGCTCGCTGCTGCTCCTCCTGAAGCTCTGGCTGCTAAATCTGAGGCTTTCCTTCCAATTTCAAGCTGCAAAGCACTTGCTGAATTGCAGGGAAAGTCCGGGAGGCATTTGCTGTGCTGGCACACTGTCTCCTTCCTAGATAGAGTGGAAAAGCTTTTCCCTGCCGTGTAGGCGACAAGAGACGCATTAGACGGCGATCCGGAGCTGTCCGAAGGTAAGCGCCTGTTGCCGGCCTCTTTCGGCACAAGCCCCCGCTCCGGAGCGCACCGCGGCCGGCAGGATGCTCTCTGCCGGCGAAGGTGCCGCTTCTCCGGCAAGGAAGCCTCTGCCGCTTCTCCAGCACACGGAGAGCGTGCTAGCTGCTGAAACGTGAAGAAAGAAGCTGCAGAAGACTGGCACTCAGCGTGCAGCTTTCCAGCGGAGAGAAAAAGCTACTTTAACACTCTGCAAGCCTTTCCACTCCCAAAAACATGCACATGGAAGGAGCTGCTGCAAAACCGATGCTGTGCTCGCTGCTGCTCCTCCTGAAGCTCTGGCTGCTAAATCTGAGGCTTTCCTTCCAATTTCAAGCTGCAAAGCACTTGCTGAATTGCAGGGAAAGTCCGGGAGGCATTTGCTGTGCTGGCACACTTTCTCCTTCCTAGACAGAGTGGAAAAGCTTTTCCCTGCCGTGTAGGCGACAAGAGACGCATTAGACGGCGATCCGGAGCTGTCCGAAGGTAAGCGCCTGTTGCCGGCCTCTTTCGGCACAAGCCCCCGCTCCGGAGCGCACCGCGGCCGGCAGGATGCTCTCTGCCGGCGAAGGTGCCGCTTCTCCGGCAAGGAAGCCTCTGCCGCTTCTCCAGCACACGGAGAGCGTGCTAGCTGCTGAAACGTGAAGAAAGAAGCTGCAGAACACTGGCACTCAGCGTGCAGCTTTCCAGCGGAGAGAAAAAGCTACTTTAACACTCTGCAAGCCTTTCCACTCCCAAAAACATGCACATGGAAGGAGCTGCTGCAAAACCGATGCTGTGCTCGCTGCTGCTCCTCCTGAAGCTCTGGCTGCTAAATCTGAGGCTTTCCTTCCAATTTCAAGCTGCAAAGCACTTGCTGAATTCCAGGGAAAGTCCGGGAGGCATTTGCTGTGCTGGCACACTTTCTCCTTCCTAGATAGAGTGGAAAAGCTTTTCCCTGCCGTGTAGGCGACAAGAGACGCATTAGACGGCGATCCGGAGCTGTCCGAAGGTAAGCGCCTGTTGCCGGCCTCTTTCGGCACAAGCCCCCGCTCCGGAGCGCACCGCGGCCGGCAGGATGCTCTCTGCCGGCGAAGGTGCCGCTTCTCCGGCAAGGAAGCCTCTGCCGCTTCTCCAGCACACGGAGAGCGTGCTAGCTGCTGAAACGTGAAGAAAGAAGCTGCAGAACACTGGCACTGAGCGTGCAGCTTTCCAGCGGAGAGAAAAAGCTACTTGAACACTCTGCAAGCCTTTCCACTCCCAAAAACATGCACATGGAAGGAGCTGCTGCAAAACCGATGCTGTGCTCGCTGCTGCTCCTCCTGAAGCTCTGGCTGCTAAATCTGAGGCTTTCCTTCCAATTTCAAGCTGCAAAGCACTTGCTGAATTGCAGGGAAAGTCCGGGAGGCATTTGCTGTGCTGGCACACTTTCTCCTTCCTAGATAGAGTGGAAAAGCTTTTCCCTGCCGTGTAGGCGACAAGAGACGCATTAGACGGCGATCCGGAGCTGTCCGAAGGTAAGCGCCTGTTGCCGGCCTCTTTCGGCACAAGCCCCCGCTCCGGAGCGCACCGCGGCCGGCAGGATGCTCTCTGCCGGCGAAGGTGCCGCTTCTCCGGCAAGGAAGCCTCTGCCGCTTCTCCAGCACACGGAGGGCGTGCTAGCTGCTGAAACGTGAAGAAAGAAGCTGCAGAACACTGGCACTGAGCGTGCAGCTTTCCAGCGGAGAGAAAAAGCTACTTTAACACTCTGCAAGCCTTTCCACTCCCAAAAACATGCACATGGAAGGAGCTGCTGCAAAACCGATGCTGTGCTCGCTGCTGCTCCTCCTGAAGCTCTGGCTGCTAAATCTGAGGCTTTCCTTCCAATTTCAAGCTGCAAAGCACTTGCTGAATTGCAGGGAAAGTCCGGGAGGCATTTGCTGTGCTGGCACACTTTCTCCTTCCTAGATAGAGTGGAAAAGCTTTTCCCTGCCGTGTAGGCGACAAGAGACGCATTAGACGGCGATCCGGAGCTGTCCGAAGGTAAGCGCCTGTTGCCGGCCTCTTTCGGCACAAGCCCCCGCTCCGGAGCGCACCGCGGCCGGCAGGATGCTCTCTGCCGGCGAAGGTGCCGCTTCTCCGGCAAGGAAGCCTCTGCCGCTTCTCCAGCACACGGAGAGCGTGCTAGCTGCTGAAACGTGAAGAAAGAAGCTGCAGAACACTGGCACTCAGCGTGCAGCTTTCCAGCGGAGAGAAAAAGCTACTTTAACACTCTGCAAGCCTTTCCACTCCCAAAAACATGCACATGGAAGGAGCTGCTGCAAAACCGATGCTGTGCTCGCTGCTGCTCCTCCTGAAGCTCTGGCTGCTAAATCTGAGGCTTTCCTTCCAATTTCAAGCTGCAAAGCACTTGCTGAATTGCAGGGAAAGTCCGGGAGGCATTTGCTGTGCTGGCACACTTTCTCCTTCCTAGATAGAGTGGAAAAGCTTTTCCCTGCCGTGTAGGCGACAAGAGACGCATTAGACGGCGATCCGGAGCTGTCCGAAGGTAAGCGCCTGTTGCCGGCCTCTTTCGGCACAAGCCCCCGCTCCGGAGCGCACCGCGGCCGGCAGGATGCTCTCTGCCGGCGAAGGTGCCGCTTCTCCGGCAAGGAAGCCTCTGCCGCTTCTCCAGCACACGGAGAGCGTGCTAGCTGCTGAAACGTGAAGAAAGAAGCTGCAGAACACTGGCACTCAGCGTGCAGCTTTCCAGCGGAGAGAAAAAGCTACTTTAACACTCTGCAAGCCTTTCCACTCCCAAAAACATGCACATGGAAGGAGCTGCTGCAAAACCGATGCTGTGCTCGCTGCTGCTCCTCCTGAAGCTCTGGCTGCTAAATCTGAGGCTTTCCTTCCAATTTCAAGCTGCAAAGCACTTGCTGAATTCCAGGGAAAGTCCGGGAGGCATTTGCTGTGCTGGCACACTTTCTCCTTCCTAGACAGAGTGGAAAAGCTTTTCCCTGCCGTGTAGGCGACAAGAGACGCATTAGACGGCGATCCGGAGCTGTCCGAAGGTAAGCGCCTGTTGCCGGCCTCTTTCGGCACAAGCCCCCGCTCCGGAGCGCACCGCGGCCGGCAGGATGCTCTCTGCCGGCGAAGGTGCCGCTTCTCCGGCAAGGAAGCCTCTGCCGCTTCTCCAGCACACGGAGAGCGTGCTAGCTGCTGAAACGTGAAGAAAGAAGCTGCAGAACACTGGCACTCAGCGTGCAGCTTTCCAGCGGAGAGAAAAAGCTACTTTAACACTCTGCAAGCCTTTCCACTCCCAAAAACATGCACATGGAAGGAGCTGCTGCAAAACCGATGCTGTGCTCGCTGCTGCTCCTCCTGAAGCTCTGGCTGCTAAATCTGAGGCTTTCCTTCCAATTTCAAGCTGCAAAGCACTTGCTGAATTCCAGGGAAAGTCCGGGAGGCATTTGCTGTGCTGGCACACTTTCTCCTTCCTAGACAGAGTGGAAAAGCTTTTCCCTGCCGTGTAGGCGACAAGAGACGCATTAGACGGCGATCCGGAGCTGTCCGAAGGTAAGCGCCTGTTGCCGGCCTCTTTCGGCACAAGCCCCCGCTCCGGAGCGCACCGCGGCCGGCAGGATGCTCTCTGCCGGCGAAGGTGCCGCTTCTCCGGCAAGGAAGCCTCTGCCGCTTCTCCAGCACACGGAGAGCGTGCTAGCTGCTGAAACGTGAAGAAAGAAGCTGCAGAACACTGGCACTGAGCGTGCAGCTTTCCAGCGGAGAGAAAAAGCTACTTTAACACTCTGCAAGCCTTTCCACTCCCAAAAACATGCACATGGAAGGAGCTGCTGCAAAACCGATGCTGTGCTCGCTGCTGCTCCTCCTGAAGCTCTGGCTGCTAAATCTGAGGCTTTCCTTCCAATTTCAAGCTGCAAAGCACTTGCTGAATTGCAGGGAAAGTCCGGGAGGCATTTGCTGTGCTGGCACACTTTCTCCTTCTAGACAGAGTGGAAAAGCTTTTCCCTGCCGTGTAGGCGACAAGAGACGCATTAGACGGCGATCCGGAGCTGTCCGAAGGTAAGCGCCTGTTGCCGGCCTCTTTCGGCACAAGCCCCCGCTCCGGAGCGCACCGCGGCCGGCAGGATGCTCTCTGCCGGCGAAGGTGCCGCTTCTCCGGCAAGGAAGCCTCTGCCGCTTCTCCAGCACACGGAGAGCGTGCTAGCTGCTGAAACGTGAAGAAAGAAGCTGCAGAACACTGGCACTCAGCGTGCAGCTTTCCAGCGGAGAGAAAAAGCTACTTTAACACTCTGCCAGCCTTTCCACTCCCAAAAACATGCACATGGAAGGAGCTGCTGCAAAACCGATGCTGTGCTCGCTGCTGCTCCTCCTGAAGCTCTGGCTGCTAAATCTGAGGCTTTCCTTCCAATTTCAAGCTGCAAAGCACTTGCTGAATTCCAGGGAAAGTCCGGGAGGCATTTGCTGTGCTGGCACACTTTCTCCTTCTAGACAGAGTGGAAAAGCTTTTCCCTGCCGTGTAGGCGACAAGAGACGCATTAGACGGCGATCCGGAGCTGTCCGAAGGTAAGCGCCTGTTGCCGGCCTCTTTCGGCACAAGCCCCCGCTCCGGAGCGCACCGCGGCCGGCAGGATGCTCTCTGCCGGCGAAGGTGCCGCTTCTCCGGCAAGGAAGCCTCTGCCGCTTCTCCAGCACACGGAGAGCGTGCTAGCTGCTGAAACGTGAAGAAAGAAGCTGCAGAACACTGGCACTCAGCGTGCAGCTTTCCAGCGGAGAGAAAAAGCTACTTTAACACTCTGCAAGCCTTTCCACTCCCAAAAACATGCACATGGAAGGAGCTGCTGCAAAAGCGATGCTGTGCTCGCTGCTGCTCCTCCTGAAGCTCTGGCTGCTAAATCTGAGGCTTTCCTTCCAATTTCAAGCTGCAAAGCACTTGCTGAATTGCAGGGAAAGTCCGGGAGGCATTTGCTGTGCTGGCACACTTTCTCCTTCTAGACAGAGTGGAAAAGCTTTTCCCTGCCGTGTAGGCGACAAGAGACGCATTAGACGGCGATCCGGAGCTGTCCGAAGGTAAGCGCCTGTTGCCGGCCTCTTTCGGCACAAGCTCCCGCTCCGGAGCGCACCGCGGCCGGCAGGATGCTCTCTGCCGGCGAAGGTGCCGCTTCTCCGGCAAGGAAGCCTCTGCCGCTTCTCCAGCACACGGAGAGCGTGCTAGCTGCTGAAACGTGAAGAAAGAAGCTGCAGAACACTGGCACTGAGCGTGCAGCTTTCCAGCGGAGAGAAAAAGCTACTTGAACACTCTGCAAGCCTTTCCACTCCCAAAAACATGCACATGGAAGGAGCTGCTGCAAAACCGATGCTGTGCTCGCTGCTGCTCCTCCTGAAGCTCTGGCTGCTAAATCTGAGGCTTTCCTTCCAATTTCAAGCTGCAAAGCACTTGCTGAATTGCAGGGAAAGTCCGGGAGGCATTTGCTGTGCTGGCACACTTTCTCCTTCTAGACAGAGTGGAAAAGCTTTTCCCTGCCGTGTAGGCGACAAGAGACGCATTAGACGGCGATCCGGAGCTGTCCGAAGGTAAGCGCCTGTTGCCGGCCTCTTTCGGCACAAGCCCCCGCTCCGGAGCGCACCGCGGCCGGCAGGATGCTCTCTGCCGGCGAAGGTGCCGCTTCTCCGGCAAGGAAGCCTCTGCCGCTTCTCCAGCACACGGAGAGCGTGCTAGCTGCTGAAACGTGAAGAAAGAAGCTGCAGAACACTGGCACTGAGCGTGCAGCTTTCCAGCGGAGAGAAAAAGCTACTTGAACACTCTGCAAGCCTTTCCACTCCCAAAAACATGCACATGGAAGGAGCTGCTGCAAAACCGATGCTGTGCTCGCTGCTGCTCCTCCTGAAGCTCTGGCTGCTAAATCTGAGGCTTTCCTTCCAATTTCAAGCTGCAAAGCACTTGCTGAATTGCAGGGAAAGTCCGGGAGGCATTTGCTGTGCTGGCACACTTTCTCCTTCCTAGATAGAGTGGAAAAGCTTTTCCCTGCCGTGTAGGCGACAAGAGACGCATTAGACGGCGATCCGGAGCTGTCCGAAGGTAAGCGCCTGTTGCCGGCCTCTTTCGGCACAAGCCCCCGCTCCGGAGCGCACCGCGGCCGGCAGGATGCTCTCTGCCGGCGAAGGTGCCGCTTCTCCGGCAAGGAAGCCTCTGCCGCTTCTCCAGCACACGGAGAGCGTGCTAGCTGCTGAAACGTGAAGAAAGAAGCTGCAGAACACTGGCACTCAGCGTGCAGCTTTCCAGCGGAGAGAAAAAGCTACTTTAACACTCTGCAAGCCTTTCCACTCCCAAAAACATGCACATGGAAGGAGCTGCTGCAAAACCGATGCTGTGCTCGCTGCTGCTCCTCCTGAAGCTCTGGCTGCTAAATCTGAGGCTTTCCTTCCAATTTCAAGCTGCAAAGCACTTGCTGAATTGCAGGGAAAGTCCGGGAGGCATTTGCTGTGCTGGCACACTTTCTCCTTCCTAGATAGAGTGGAAAAGCTTTTCCCTGCCGTGTAGGCGACAAGAGACGCATTAGACGGCGATCCGGAGCTGTCCGAAGGTAAGCGCCTGTTGCCGGCCTCTTTCGGCACAAGCCCCCGCTCCGGAGCGCACCGCGGCCGGCAGGATGCTCTCTGCCGGCGAAGGTGCCGCTTCTCCGGCAAGGAAGCCTCTGCCGCTTCTCCAGCACACGGAGAGCGTGCTAGCTGCTGAAACGTGAAGAAAGAAGCTGCAGAACACTGGCACTCAGCGTGCAGCTTTCCAGCGGAGAGAAAAAGCTACTTTAACACTCTGCAAGCCTTTCCACTCCCAAAAACATGCACATGGAAGGAGCTGCTGCAAAACCGATGCTGTGCTCGCTGCTGCTCCTCCTGAAGCTCTGGCTGCTAAATCTGAGGCTTTCCTTCCAATTTCAAGCTGCAAAGCACTTGCTGAATTCCAGGGAAAGTCCGGGAGGCATTTGCTGTGCTGGCACACTTTCTCCTTCTAGACAGAGTGGAAAAGCTTTTCCCTGCCGTGTAGGCGACAAGAGACGCATTAGACGGCGATCCGGAGCTGTCCGAAGGTAAGCGCCTGTTGCCGGCCTCTTTCGGCACAAGCCCCCGCTCCGGAGCGCACCGCGGCCGGCAGGATGCTCTCTGCCGGCGAAGGTGCCGCTTCTCCGGCAAGGAAGCCTCTGCCGCTTCTCCAGCACACGGAGAGCGTGCTAGCTGCTGAAACGTGAAGAAAGAAGCTGCAGAACACTGGCACTCAGCGTGCAGCTTTCCAGCGGAGAGAAAAAGCTACTTTAACACTCTGCAAGCCTTTCCACTCCCAAAAACATGCACATGGAAGGAGCTGCTGCAAAACCGATGCTGTGCTCGCTGCTGCTCCTCCTGAAGCTCTGGCTGCTAAATCTGAGGCTTTCCTTCCAATTTCAAGCTGCAAAGCACTTGCTGAATTGCAGGGAAAGTCCGGGAGGAATTTGCTGTGCTGGCACACTTTCTCCTTCTAGACAGAGTGGAAAAGCTTTTCCCTGCCGTGTAGGCGACAAGAGACGCATTAGACGGCGATCCGGAGCTGTCCGAAGGTAAGCGCCTGTTGCCGGCCTCTTTCGGCACAAGCCCCCGCTCCGGAGCGCACCGCGGCCGGCAGGATGCTCTCTGCCGGCGAAGGTGCCGCTTCTCCGGCAAGGAAGCCTCTGCCGCTTCTCCAGCACACGGAGAGCGTGCTAGCTGCTGAAACGTGAAGAAAGAAGCTGCAGAACACTGGCACTCAGCGTGCAGCTTTCCAGCGGAGAGAAAAAGCTACTTTAACACTCTGCCAGCCTTTCCACTCCCAAAAACATGCACATGGAAGGAGCTGCTGCAAAAGCGATGCTGTGCTCGCTGCTGCTCCTCCTGAAGCTCTGGCTGCTAAATCTGAGGCTTTCCTTCCAATTTCAAGCTGCAAAGCACTTGCTGAATTCCAGGGAAAGTCCGGGAGGCATTTGCTGTGCTGGCACACTTTCTCCTTCTAGACAGAGTGGAAAAGCTTTTCCCTGCCGTGTAGGCGACAAGAGACGCATTAGACGGCGATCCGGAGCTGTCCGAAGGTAAGCGCCTGTTGCCGGCCTCTTTCGGCACAAGCCCCCGCTCCGGAGCGCACCGCGGCCGGCAGGATGCTCTCTGCCGGCGAAGGTGCCGCTTCTCCGGCAAGGAAGCCTCTGCCGCTTCTCCAGCACACGGAGAGCGTGCTAGCTGCTGAAACGTGAAGAAAGAAGCTGCAGAACACTGGCACTCAGCGTGCAGCTTTCCAGCGGAGAGAAAAAGCTACTTTAACACTCTGCAAGCCTTTCCACTCCCAAAAACATGCACATGGAAGGAGCTGCTGCAAAACCGATGCTGTGCTCGCTGCTGCTCCTCCTGAAGCTCTGGCTGCTAAATCTGAGGCTTTCCTTCCAATTTCAAGCTGCAAAGCACTTGCTGAATTGCAGGGAAAGTCCGGGAGGCATTTGCTGTGCTGGCACACTTTCTCCTTCTAGACAGAGTGGAAAAGCTTTTCCCTGCCGTGTAGGCGACAAGAGACGCATTAGACGGCGATCCGGAGCTGTCCGAAGGTAAGCGGCTGTTGCCGGCCTCTTTCGGCACAAGCCCCCGCTCCGGAGCGCACCGCGGCCGGCAGGATGCTCTCTGCCGGCGAAGGTGCCGCTTCTCCGGCAAGGAAGCCTCTGCCGCTTCTCCAGCACACGGAGAGCGTGCTAGCTGCTGAAACGTGAAGAAAGAAGCTGCAGAACACTGGCACTCAGCGTGCAGCTTTCCAGCGGAGAGAAAAAGCTACTTTAACACTCTGCAAGCCTTTCCACTCCCAAAAACATGCACATGGAAGGAGCTGCTGCAAAACCGATGCTGTGCTCGCTGCTGCTCCTCCTGAAGCTCTGGCTGCTAAATCTGAGGCTTTCCTTCCAATTTCAAGCTGCAAAGCACTTGCTGAATTGCAGGGAAAGTCCGGGAGGCATTTGCTGTGCTGGCACACTTTCTCCTTCCTAGACAGAGTGGAAAAGCTTTTCCCTGCCGTGTAGGCGACAAGAGACGCATTAGACGGCGATCCGGAGCTGTCCGAAGGTAAGCGCCTGTTGCCGGCCTCTTTCGGCACAAGCCCCCGCTCCGGAGCGCACCGCGGCCGGCAGGATGCTCTCTGCCGGCGAAGGTGCCGCTTCTCCGGCAAGGAAGCCTCTGCCGCTTCTCCAGCACACGGAGAGCGTGCTAGCTGCTGAAACGTGAAGAAAGAAGCTGCAGAACACTGGCACTCAGCGTGCAGCTTTCCAGCGGAGAGAAAAAGCTACTTTAACACTCTGCAAGCCTTTCCACTCCCAAAAACATGCACATGGAAGGAGCTGCTGCAAAACCGATGCTGTGCTCGCTGCTGCTCCTCCTGAAGCTCTGGCTGCTAAATCTGAGGCTTTCCTTCCAATTTCAAGCTGCAAAGCACTTGCTGAATTGCAGGGAAAGTCCGGGAGGCATTTGCTGTGCTGGCACACTTTCTCCTTCTAGACAGAGTGGAAAAGCTTTTCCCTGCCGTGTAGGCGACAAGAGACGCATTAGACGGCGATCCGGAGCTGTCCGAAGGTAAGCGCCTGTTGCCGGCCTCTTTCGGCACAAGCCCCCGCTCCGGAGCGCACCGCGGCCGGCAGGATGCTCTCTGCCGGCGAAGGTGCCGCTTCTCCGGCAAGGAAGCCTCTGCCGCTTCTCCAGCACACGGAGAGCGTGCTAGCTGCTGAAACGTGAAGAAAGAAGCTGCAGAACACTGGCACTCAGCGTGCAGCTTTCCAGCGGAGAGAAAAAGCTACTTTAACACTCTGCAAGCCTTTCCACTCCCAAAAACATGCACATGGAAGGAGCTGCTGCAAAACCGATGCTGTGCTCGCTGCTGCTCCTCCTGAAGCTCTGGCTGCTAAATCTGAGGCTTTCCTTCCAATTTCAAGCTGCAAAGCACTTGCTGAATTCCAGGGAAAGTCCGGGAGGCATTTGCTGTGCTGGCACACTTTCTCCTTCTAGACAGAGTGGAAAAGCTTTTCCCTGCCGTGTAGGCGACAAGAGACGCATTAGACGGCGATCCGGAGCTGTCCGAAGGTAAGCGCCTGTTGCCGGCCTCTTTCGGCACAAGCCCCCGCTCCGGAGCGCACCGCGGCCGGCAGGATGCTCTCTGCCGGCGAAGGTGCCGCTTCTCCGGCAAGGAAGCCTCTGCCGCTTCTCCAGCACACGGAGAGCGTGCTAGCTGCTGAAACGTGAAGAAAGAAGCTGCAGAACACTGGCACTCAGCGTGCAGCTTTCCAGCGGAGAGAAAAAGCTACTTGAACACTCTGCAAGCCTTTCCACTCCCAAAAACATGCACATGGAAGGAGCTGCTGCAAAACCGATGCTGTGCTCGCTGCTGCTCCTCCTGAAGCTCTGGCTGCTAAATCTGAGGCTTTCCTTCCAATTTCAAGCTGCAAAGCACTTGCTGAATTCCAGGGAAAGTCCGGGAGGCATTTGCTGTGCTGGCACACTTTCTCCTTCCTAGATAGAGTGGAAAAGCTTTTCCCTGCCGTGTAGGCGACAAGAGACGCATTAGACGGCGATCCGGAGCTGTCCGAAGGTAAGCGCCTGTTGCCGGCCTCTTTCGGCACAAGCCCCCGCTCCGGAGCGCACCGCGGCCGGCAGGATGCTCTCTGCCGGCGAAGGTGCCGCTTCTCCGGCAAGGAAGCCTCTGCCGCTTCTCCAGCACACGGAGAGCGTGCTAGCTGCTGAAACGTGAAGAAAGAAGCTGCAGAAGACTGGCACTCAGCGTGCAGCTTTCCAGCGGAGAGAAAAAGCTACTTTAACACTCTGCAAGCCTTTCCACTCCCAAAAACATGCACATGGAAGGAGCTGCTGCAAAACCGATGCTGTGCTCGCTGCTGCTCCTCCTGAAGCTCTGGCTGCTAAATCTGAGGCTTTCCTTCCAATTTCAAGCTGCAAAGCACTTGCTGAATTGCAGGGAAAGTCCGGGAGGCATTTGCTGTGCTGGCACACTTTCTCCTTCTAGACAGAGTGGAAAAGCTTTTCCCTGCCGTGTAGGCGACAAGAGACGCATTAGACGGCGATCCGGAGCTGTCCGAAGGTAAGCGCCTGTTGCCGGCCTCTTTCGGCACAAGCCCCCGCTCCGGAGCGCACCGCGGCCGGCAGGATGCTCTCTGCCGGCGAAGGTGCCGCTTCTCCGGCAAGGAAGCCTCTGCCGCTTCTCCAGCACACGGAGAGCGTGCTAGCTGCTGAAACGTGAAGAAAGAAGCTGCAGAACACTGGCACTGAGCGTGCAGCTTTCCAGCGGAGAGAAAAAGCTACTTTAACACTCTGCAAGCCTTTCCACTCCCAAAAACATGCACATGGAAGGAGCTGCTGCAAAACCGATGCTGTGCTCGCTGCTGCTCCTCCTGAAGCTCTGGCTGCTAAATCTGAGGCTTTCCTTCCAATTTCAAGCTGCAAAGCACTTGCTGAATTCCAGGGAAAGTCCGGGAGGCATTTGCTGTGCTGGCACACTTTCTCCTTCCTAGACAGAGTGGAAAAGCTTTTCCCTGCCGTGTAGGCGACAAGAGACGCATTAGACGGCGATCCGGAGCTGTCCGAAGGTAAGCGCCTGTTGCCGGCCTCTTTCGGCACAAGCCCCCGCTCCGGAGCGCACCGCGGCCGGCAGGATGCTCTCTGCCGGCGAAGGTGCCGCTTCTCCGGCAAGGAAGCCTCTGCCGCTTCTCCAGCACACGGAGAGCGTGCTAGCTGCTGAAACGTGAAGAAAGAAGCTGCAGAAGACTGGCACTGAGCGTGCAGCTTTCCAGCGGAGAGAAAAAGCTACTTTAACACTCTGCAAGCCTTTCCACTCCCAAAAACATGCACATGGAAGGAGCTGCTGCAAAACCGATGCTGTGCTCGCTGCTGCTCCTCCTGAAGCTCTGGCTGCTAAATCTGAGGCTTTCCTTCCAATTTCAAGCTGCAAAGCACTTGCTGAATTGCAGGGAAAGTCCGGGAGGCATTTGCTGTGCTGGCACACTTTCTCCTTCCTAGACAGAGTGGAAAAGCTTTTCCCTGCCGTGTAGGCGACAAGAGACGCATTAGACGGCGATCCGGAGCTGTCCGAAGGTAAGCGCCTGTTGCCGGCCTCTTTCGGCACAAGCCCCCGCTCCGGAGCGCACCGCGGCCGGCAGGATGCTCTCTGCCGGCGAAGGTGCCGCTTCTCCGGCAAGGAAGCCTCTGCCGCTTCTCCAGCACACGGAGAGCGTGCTAGCTGCTGAAACGTGAAGAAAGAAGCTGCAGAACACTGGCACTGAGCGTGCAGCTTTCCAGCGGAGAGAAAAAGCTACTTGAACACTCTGCAAGCCTTTCCACTCCCAAAAACATGCACATGGAAGGAGCTGCTGCAAAACCGATGCTGTGCTCGCTGCTGCTCCTCCTGAAGCTCTGGCTGCTAAATCTGAGGCTTTCCTTCCAATTTCAAGCTGCAAAGCACTTGCTGAATTCCAGGGAAAGTCCGGGAGGCATTTGCTGTGCTGGCACACTTTCTCCTTCCTAGATAGAGTGGAAAAGCTTTTCCCTGCCGTGTAGGCGACAAGAGACGCATTAGACGGCGATCCGGAGCTGTCCGAAGGTAAGCGCCTGTTGCCGGCCTCTTTCGGCACAAGCCCCCGCTCCGGAGCGCACCGCGGCCGGCAGGATGCTCTCTGCCGGCGAAGGTGCCGCTTCTCCGGCAAGGAAGCCTCTGCCGCTTCTCCAGCACACGGAGAGCGTGCTAGCTGCTGAAACGTGAAGAAAGAAGCTGCAGAACACTGGCACTCAGCGTGCAGCTTTCCAGCGGAGAGAAAAAGCTACTTTAACACTCTGCAAGCCTTTCCACTCCCAAAAACATGCACATGGAAGGAGCTGCTGCAAAACCGATGCTGTGCTCGCTGCTGCTCCTCCTGAAGCTCTGGCTGCTAAATCTGAGGCTTTCCTTCCAATTTCAAGCTGCAAAGCACTTGCTGAATTGCAGGGAAAGTCCGGGAGGCATTTGCTGTGCTGGCACACTTTCTCCTTCCTAGACAGAGTGGAAAAGCTTTTCCCTGCCGTGTAGGCGACAAGAGACGCATTAGACGGCGATCCGGAGCTGTCCGAAGGTAAGCGCCTGTTGCCGGCCTCTTTCGGCACAAGCCCCCGCTCCGGAGCGCACCGCGGCCGGCAGGATGCTCTCTGCCGGCGAAGGTGCCGCTTCTCCGGCAAGGAAGCCTCTGCCGCTTCTCCAGCACACGGAGAGCGTGCTAGCTGCTGAAACGTGAAGAAAGAAGCTGCAGAACACTGGCACTCAGCGTGCAGCTTTCCAGCGGAGAGAAAAAGCTACTTTAACACTCTGCAAGCCTTTCCACTCCCAAAAACATGCACATGGAAGGAGCTGCTGCAAAACCGATGCTGTGCTCGCTGCTGCTCCTCCTGAAGCTCTGGCTGCTAAATCTGAGGCTTTCCTTCCAATTTCAAGCTGCAAAGCACTTGCTGAATTGCAGGGAAAGTCCGGGAGGCATTTGCTGTGCTGGCACACTTTCTCCTTCTAGACAGAGTGGAAAAGCTTTTCCCTGCCGTGTAGGCGACAAGAGACGCATTAGACGGCGATCCGGAGCTGTCCGAAGGTAAGCGCCTGTTGCCGGCCTCTTTCGGCACAAGCCCCCGCTCCGGAGCGCACCGCGGCCGGCAGGATGCTCTCTGCCGGCGAAGGTGCCGCTTCTCCGGCAAGGAAGCCTCTGCCGCTTCTCCAGCACACGGAGAGCGTGCTAGCTGCTGAAACGTGAAGAAAGAAGCTGCAGAACACTGGCACTCAGCGTGCAGCTTTCCAGCGGAGAGAAAAAGCTACTTTAACACTCTGCAAGCCTTTCCACTCCCAAAAACATGCACATGGAAGGAGCTGCTGCAAAACCGATGCTGTGCTCGCTGCTGCTCCTCCTGAAGCTCTGGCTGCTAAATCTGAGGCTTTCCTTCCAATTTCAAGCTGCAAAGCACTTGCTGAATTCCAGGGAAAGTCCGGGAGGCATTTGCTGTGCTGGCACACTTTCTCCTTCTAGACAGAGTGGAAAAGCTTTTCCCTGCCGTGTAGGCGACAAGAGACGCATTAGACGGCGATCCGGAGCTGTCCGAAGGTAAGCGCCTGTTGCCGGCCTCTTTCGGCACAAGCCCCCGCTCCGGAGCGCACCGCGGCCGGCAGGATGCTCTCTGCCGGCGAAGGTGCCGCTTCTCCGGCAAGGAAGCCTCTGCCGCTTCTCCAGCACACGGAGAGCGTGCTAGCTGCTGAAACGTGAAGAAAGAAGCTGCAGAACACTGGCACTCAGCGTGCAGCTTTCCAGCGGAGAGAAAAAGCTACTTTAACACTCTGCAAGCCTTTCCACTCCCAAAAACATGCACATGGAAGGAGCTGCTGCAAAACCGATGCTGTGCTCGCTGCTGCTCCTCCTGAAGCTCTGGCTGCTAAATCTGAGGCTTTCCTTCCAATTTCAAGCTGCAAAGCACTTGCTGAATTGCAGGGAAAGTCCGGGAGGCATTTGCTGTGCTGGCACACTTTCTCCTTCCTAGATAGAGTGGAAAAGCTTTTCCCTGCCGTGTAGGCGACAAGAGACGCATTAGACGGCGATCCGGAGCTGTCCGAAGGTAAGCGCCTGTTGCCGGCCTCTTTCGGCACAAGCCCCCGCTCCGGAGCGCACCGCGGCCGGCAGGATGCTCTCTGCCGGCGAAGGTGCCGCTTCTCCGGCAAGGAAGCCTCTGCCGCTTCTCCAGCACACGGAGAGCGTGCTAGCTGCTGAAACGTGAAGAAAGAAGCTGCAGAAGACTGGCACTCAGCGTGCAGCTTTCCAGCGGAGAGAAAAAGCTACTTTAACACTCTGCAAGCCTTTCCACTCCCAAAAACATGCACATGGAAGGAGCTGCTGCAAAACCGATGCTGTGCTCGCTGCTGCTCCTCCTGAAGCTCTGGCTGCTAAATCTGAGGCTTTCCTTCCAATTTCAAGCTGCAAAGCACTTGCTGAATTCCAGGGAAAGTCCGGGAGGCATTTGCTGTGCTGGCACACTTTCTCCTTCTAGACAGAGTGGAAAAGCTTTTCCCTGCCGTGTAGGCGACAAGAGACGCATTAGACGGCGATCCGGAGCTGTCCGAAGGTAAGCGCCTGTTGCCGGCCTCTTTCGGCACAAGCCCCCGCTCCGGAGCGCACCGCGGCCGGCAGGATGCTCTCTGCCGGCGAAGGTGCCGCTTCTCCGGCAAGGAAGCCTCTGCCGCTTCTCCAGCACACGGAGAGCGTGCTAGCTGCTGAAACGTGAAGAAAGAAGCTGCAGAACACTGGCGCTGAGCGTGCAGCTTTCCAGCGGAGAGAAAAAGCTACTTTAACACTCTGCAAGCCTTTCCACTCCCAAAAACATGCACATGGAAGGAGCTGCTGCAAAACCGATGCTGTGCTCGCTGCTGCTCCTCCTGAAGCTCTGGCTGCTAAATCTGAGGCTTTCCTTCCAATTTCAAGCTGCAAAGCACTTGCTGAATTGCAGGGAAAGTCCGGGAGGCATTTGCTGTGCTGGCACACTTTCTCCTTCCTAGACAGAGTGGAAAAGCTTTTCCCTGCCGTGTAGGCGACAAGAGACGCATTAGACGGCGATCCGGAGCTGTCCGAAGGTAAGCGCCTGTTGCCGGCCTCTTTCGGCACAAGCCCCCGCTCCGGAGCGCACCGCGGCCGGCAGGATGCTCTCTGCCGGCGAAGGTGCCGCTTCTCCGGCAAGGAAGCCTCTGCCGCTTCTCCAGCACACGGAGAGCGTGCTAGCTGCTGAAACGTGAAGAAAGAAGCTGCAGAACACTGGCACTGAGCGTGCAGCTTTCCAGCGGAGAGAAAAAGCTACTTGAACACTCTGCAAGCCTTTCCACTCCCAAAAACATGCACATGGAAGGAGCTGCTGCAAAACCGATGCTGTGCTCGCTGCTGCTCCTCCTGAAGCTCTGGCTGCTAAATCTGAGGCTTTCCTTCCAATTTCAAGCTGCAAAGCACTTGCTGAATTCCAGGGAAAGTCCGGGAGGCATTTGCTGTGCTGGCACACTTTCTCCTTCTAGACAGAGTGGAAAAGCTTTTCCCTGCCGTGTAGGCGACAAGAGACGCATTAGACGGCGATCCGGAGCTGTCCGAAGGTAAGCGCCTGTTGCCGGCCTCTTTCGGCACAAGCCCCCGCTCCGGAGCGCACCGCGGCCGGCAGGATGCTCTCTGCCGGCGAAGGTGCCGCTTCTCCGGCAAGGAAGCCTCTGCCGCTTCTCCAGCACACGGAGAGCGTGCTAGCTGCTGAAACGTGAAGAAAGAAGCTGCAGAAGACTGGCACTGAGCGTGCAGCTTTCCAGCGGAGAGAAAAAGCTACTTTAACACTCTGCAAGCCTTTCCACTCCCAAAAACATGCACATGGAAGGAGCTGCTGCAAAACCGATGCTGTGCTCGCTGCTGCTCCTCCTGAAGCTCTGGCTGCTAAATCTGAGGCTTTCCTTCCAATTTCAAGCTGCAAAGCACTTGCTGAATTGCAGGGAAAGTCCGGGAGGCATTTGCTGTGCTGGCACACTTTCTCCTTCCTAGACAGAGTGGAAAAGCTTTTCCCTGCCGTGTAGGCGACAAGAGACGCATTAGACGGCGATCCGGAGCTGTCCGAAGGTAAGCGCCTGTTGCCGGCCTCTTTCGGCACAAGCCCCCGCTCCGGAGCGCACCGCGGCCGGCAGGATGCTCTCTGCCGGCGAAGGTGCCGCTTCTCCGGCAAGGAAGCCTCTGCCGCTTCTCCAGCACACGGAGAGCGTGCTAGCTGCTGAAACGTGAAGAAAGAAGCTGCAGAACACTGGCACTCAGCGTGCAGCTTTCCAGCGGAGAGAAAAAGCTACTTTAACACTCTGCAAGCCTTTCCACTCCCAAAAACATGCACATGGAAGGAGCTGCTGCAAAACCGATGCTGTGCTCGCTGCTGCTCCTCCTGAAGCTCTGGCTGCTAAATCTGAGGCTTTCCTTCCAATTTCAAGCTGCAAAGCACTTGCTGAATTGCAGGGAAAGTCCGGGAGGCATTTGCTGTGCTGGCACACTTTCTCCTTCTAGACAGAGTGGAAAAGCTTTTCCCTGCCGTGTAGGCGACAAGAGACGCATTAGACGGCGATCCGGAGCTGTCCGAAGGTAAGCGCCTGTTGCCGGCCTCTTTCGGCACAAGCCCCCGCTCCGGAGCGCACCGCGGCCGGCAGGATGCTCTCTGCCGGCGAAGGTGCCGCTTCTCCGGCAAGGAAGCCTCTGCCGCTTCTCCAGCACACGGAGAGCGTGCTAGCTGCTGAAACGTGAAGAAAGAAGCTGCAGAACACTGGCACTCAGCGTGCAGCTTTCCAGCGGAGAGAAAAAGCTACTTTAACACTCTGCAAGCCTTTCCACTCCCAAAAACATGCACATGGAAGGAGCTGCTGCAAAACCGATGCTGTGCTCGCTGCTGCTCCTCCTGAAGCTCTGGCTGCTAAATCTGAGGCTTTCCTTCCAATTTCAAGCTGCAAAGCACTTGCTGAATTCCAGGGAAAGTCCGGGAGGCATTTGCTGTGCTGGCACACTTTCTCCTTCTAGACAGAGTGGAAAAGCTTTTCCCTGCCGTGTAGGCGACAAGAGACGCATTAGACGGCGATCCGGAGCTGTCCGAAGGTAAGCGCCTGTTGCCGGCCTCTTTCGGCACAAGCCCCCGCTCCGGAGCGCACCGCGGCCGGCAGGATGCTCTCTGCCGGCGAAGGTGCCGCTTCTCCGGCAAGGAAGCCTCTGCCGCTTCTCCAGCACACGGAGAGCGTGCTAGCTGCTGAAACGTGAAGAAAGAAGCTGCAGAACACTGGCACTCAGCGTGCAGCTTTCCAGCGGAGAGAAAAAGCTACTTGAACACTCTGCAAGCCTTTCCACTCCCAAAAACATGCACATGGAAGGAGCTGCTGCAAAACCGATGCTGTGCTCGCTGCTGCTCCTCCTGAAGCTCTGGCTGCTAAATCTGAGGCTTTCCTTCCAATTTCAAGCTGCAAAGCACTTGCTGAATTCCAGGGAAAGTCCGGGAGGCATTTGCTGTGCTGGCACACTTTCTCCTTCCTAGATAGAGTGGAAAAGCTTTTCCCTGCCGTGTAGGCGACAAGAGACGCATTAGACGGCGATCCGGAGCTGTCCGAAGGTAAGCGCCTGTTGCCGGCCTCTTTCGGCACAAGCCCCCGCTCCGGAGCGCACCGCGGCCGGCAGGATGCTCTCTGCCGGCGAAGGTGCCGCTTCTCCGGCAAGGAAGCCTCTGCCGCTTCTCCAGCACACGGAGAGCGTGCTAGCTGCTGAAACGTGAAGAAAGAAGCTGCAGAAGACTGGCACTCAGCGTGCAGCTTTCCAGCGGAGAGAAAAAGCTACTTTAACACTCTGCAAGCCTTTCCACTCCCAAAAACATGCACATGGAAGGAGCTGCTGCAAAACCGATGCTGTGCTCGCTGCTGCTCCTCCTGAAGCTCTGGCTGCTAAATCTGAGGCTTTCCTTCCAATTTCAAGCTGCAAAGCACTTGCTGAATTGCAGGGAAAGTCCGGGAGGCATTTGCTGTGCTGGCACACTTTCTCCTTCTAGACAGAGTGGAAAAGCTTTTCCCTGCCGTGTAGGCGACAAGAGACGCATTAGACGGCGATCCGGAGCTGTCCGAAGGTAAGCGCCTGTTGCCGGCCTCTTTCGGCACAAGCCCCCGCTCCGGAGCGCACCGCGGCCGGCAGGATGCTCTCTGCCGGCGAAGGTGCCGCTTCTCCGGCAAGGAAGCCTCTGCCGCTTCTCCAGCACACGGAGAGCGTGCTAGCTGCTGAAACGTGAAGAAAGAAGCTGCAGAACACTGGCACTGAGCGTGCAGCTTTCCAGCGGAGAGAAAAAGCTACTTTAACACTCTGCAAGCCTTTCCACTCCCAAAAACATGCACATGGAAGGAGCTGCTGCAAAACCGATGCTGTGCTCGCTGCTGCTCCTCCTGAAGCTCTGGCTGCTAAATCTGAGGCTTTCCTTCCAATTTCAAGCTGCAAAGCACTTGCTGAATTCCAGGGAAAGTCCGGGAGGCATTTGCTGTGCTGGCACACTTTCTCCTTCCTAGACAGAGTGGAAAAGCTTTTCCCTGCCGTGTAGGCGACAAGAGACGCATTAGACGGCGATCCGGAGCTGTCCGAAGGTAAGCGCCTGTTGCCGGCCTCTTTCGGCACAAGCCCCCGCTCCGGAGCGCACCGCGGCCGGCAGGATGCTCTCTGCCGGCGAAGGTGCCGCTTCTCCGGCAAGGAAGCCTCTGCCGCTTCTCCAGCACACGGAGAGCGTGCTAGCTGCTGAAACGTGAAGAAAGAAGCTGCAGAAGACTGGCACTGAGCGTGCAGCTTTCCAGCGGAGAGAAAAAGCTACTTTAACACTCTGCAAGCCTTTCCACTCCCAAAAACATGCACATGGAAGGAGCTGCTGCAAAACCGATGCTGTGCTCGCTGCTGCTCCTCCTGAAGCTCTGGCTGCTAAATCTGAGGCTTTCCTTCCAATTTCAAGCTGCAAAGCACTTGCTGAATTGCAGGGAAAGTCCGGGAGGCATTTGCTGTGCTGGCACACTTTCTCCTTCCTAGACAGAGTGGAAAAGCTTTTCCCTGCCGTGTAGGCGACAAGAGACGCATTAGACGGCGATCCGGAGCTGTCCGAAGGTAAGCGCCTGTTGCCGGCCTCTTTCGGCACAAGCCCCCGCTCCGGAGCGCACCGCGGCCGGCAGGATGCTCTCTGCCGGCGAAGGTGCCGCTTCTCCGGCAAGGAAGCCTCTGCCGCTTCTCCAGCACACGGAGAGCGTGCTAGCTGCTGAAACGTGAAGAAAGAAGCTGCAGAACACTGGCACTGAGCGTGCAGCTTTCCAGCGGAGAGAAAAAGCTACTTGAACACTCTGCAAGCCTTTCCACTCCCAAAAACATGCACATGGAAGGAGCTGCTGCAAAACCGATGCTGTGCTCGCTGCTGCTCCTCCTGAAGCTCTGGCTGCTAAATCTGAGGCTTTCCTTCCAATTTCAAGCTGCAAAGCACTTGCTGAATTCCAGGGAAAGTCCGGGAGGCATTTGCTGTGCTGGCACACTTTCTCCTTCCTAGATAGAGTGGAAAAGCTTTTCCCTGCCGTGTAGGCGACAAGAGACGCATTAGACGGCGATCCGGAGCTGTCCGAAGGTAAGCGCCTGTTGCCGGCCTCTTTCGGCACAAGCCCCCGCTCCGGAGCGCACCGCGGCCGGCAGGATGCTCTCTGCCGGCGAAGGTGCCGCTTCTCCGGCAAGGAAGCCTCTGCCGCTTCTCCAGCACACGGAGAGCGTGCTAGCTGCTGAAACGTGAAGAAAGAAGCTGCAGAACACTGGCACTCAGCGTGCAGCTTTCCAGCGGAGAGAAAAAGCTACTTTAACACTCTGCAAGCCTTTCCACTCCCAAAAACATGCACATGGAAGGAGCTGCTGCAAAACCGATGCTGTGCTCGCTGCTGCTCCTCCTGAAGCTCTGGCTGCTAAATCTGAGGCTTTCCTTCCAATTTCAAGCTGCAAAGCACTTGCTGAATTGCAGGGAAAGTCCGGGAGGCATTTGCTGTGCTGGCACACTTTCTCCTTCCTAGACAGAGTGGAAAAGCTTTTCCCTGCCGTGTAGGCGACAAGAGACGCATTAGACGGCGATCCGGAGCTGTCCGAAGGTAAGCGCCTGTTGCCGGCCTCTTTCGGCACAAGCCCCCGCTCCGGAGCGCACCGCGGCCGGCAGGATGCTCTCTGCCGGCGAAGGTGCCGCTTCTCCGGCAAGGAAGCCTCTGCCGCTTCTCCAGCACACGGAGAGCGTGCTAGCTGCTGAAACGTGAAGAAAGAAGCTGCAGAACACTGGCACTCAGCGTGCAGCTTTCCAGCGGAGAGAAAAAGCTACTTTAACACTCTGCAAGCCTTTCCACTCCCAAAAACATGCACATGGAAGGAGCTGCTGCAAAACCGATGCTGTGCTCGCTGCTGCTCCTCCTGAAGCTCTGGCTGCTAAATCTGAGGCTTTCCTTCCAATTTCAAGCTGCAAAGCACTTGCTGAATTGCAGGGAAAGTCCGGGAGGCATTTGCTGTGCTGGCACACTTTCTCCTTCTAGACAGAGTGGAAAAGCTTTTCCCTGCCGTGTAGGCGACAAGAGACGCATTAGACGGCGATCCGGAGCTGTCCGAAGGTAAGCGCCTGTTGCCGGCCTCTTTCGGCACAAGCCCCCGCTCCGGAGCGCACCGCGGCCGGCAGGATGCTCTCTGCCGGCGAAGGTGCCGCTTCTCCGGCAAGGAAGCCTCTGCCGCTTCTCCAGCACACGGAGAGCGTGCTAGCTGCTGAAACGTGAAGAAAGAAGCTGCAGAACACTGGCACTCAGCGTGCAGCTTTCCAGCGGAGAGAAAAAGCTACTTTAACACTCTGCAAGCCTTTCCACTCCCAAAAACATGCACATGGAAGGAGCTGCTGCAAAACCGATGCTGTGCTCGCTGCTGCTCCTCCTGAAGCTCTGGCTGCTAAATCTGAGGCTTTCCTTCCAATTTCAAGCTGCAAAGCACTTGCTGAATTCCAGGGAAAGTCCGGGAGGCATTTGCTGTGCTGGCACACTTTCTCCTTCTAGACAGAGTGGAAAAGCTTTTCCCTGCCGTGTAGGCGACAAGAGACGCATTAGACGGCGATCCGGAGCTGTCCGAAGGTAAGCGCCTGTTGCCGGCCTCTTTCGGCACAAGCCCCCGCTCCGGAGCGCACCGCGGCCGGCAGGATGCTCTCTGCCGGCGAAGGTGCCGCTTCTCCGGCAAGGAAGCCTCTGCCGCTTCTCCAGCACACGGAGAGCGTGCTAGCTGCTGAAACGTGAAGAAAGAAGCTGCAGAACACTGGCACTCAGCGTGCAGCTTTCCAGCGGAGAGAAAAAGCTACTTGAACACTCTGCAAGCCTTTCCACTCCCAAAAACATGCACATGGAAGGAGCTGCTGCAAAACCGATGCTGTGCTCGCTGCTGCTCCTCCTGAAGCTCTGGCTGCTAAATCTGAGGCTTTCCTTCCAATTTCAAGCTGCAAAGCACTTGCTGAATTGCAGGGAAAGTCCGGGAGGCATTTGCTGTGCTGGCACACTTTCTCCTTCCTAGATAGAGTGGAAAAGCTTTTCCCTGCCGTGTAGGCGACAAGAGACGCATTAGACGGCGATCCGGAGCTGTCCGAAGGTAAGCGCCTGTTGCCGGCCTCTTTCGGCACAAGCCCCCGCTCCGGAGCGCACCGCGGCCGGCAGGATGCTCTCTGCCGGCGAAGGTGCCGCTTCTCCGGCAAGGAAGCCTCTGCCGCTTCTCCAGCACACGGAGAGCGTGCTAGCTGCTGAAACGTGAAGAAAGAAGCTGCAGAAGACTGGCACTCAGCGTGCAGCTTTCCAGCGGAGAGAAAAAGCTACTTTAACACTCTGCAAGCCTTTCCACTCCCAAAAACATGCACATGGAAGGAGCTGCTGCAAAACCGATGCTGTGCTCGCTGCTGCTCCTCCTGAAGCTCTGGCTGCTAAATCTGAGGCTTTCCTTCCAATTTCAAGCTGCAAAGCACTTGCTGAATTCCAGGGAAAGTCCGGGAGGCATTTGCTGTGCTGGCACACTTTCTCCTTCTAGACAGAGTGGAAAAGCTTTTCCCTGCCGTGTAGGCGACAAGAGACGCATTAGACGGCGATCCGGAGCTGTCCGAAGGTAAGCGCCTGTTGCCGGCCTCTTTCGGCACAAGCCCCCGCTCCGGAGCGCACCGCGGCCGGCAGGATGCTCTCTGCCGGCGAAGGTGCCGCTTCTCCGGCAAGGAAGCCTCTGCCGCTTCTCCAGCACACGGAGAGCGTGCTAGCTGCTGAAACGTGAAGAAAGAAGCTGCAGAACACTGGCGCTGAGCGTGCAGCTTTCCAGCGGAGAGAAAAAGCTACTTTAACACTCTGCAAGCCTTTCCACTCCCAAAAACATGCACATGGAAGGAGCTGCTGCAAAACCGATGCTGTGCTCGCTGCTGCTCCTCCTGAAGCTCTGGCTGCTAAATCTGAGGCTTTCCTTCCAATTTCAAGCTGCAAAGCACTTGCTGAATTCCAGGGAAAGTCCGGGAGGCATTTGCTGTGCTGGCACACTTTCTCCTTCCTAGACAGAGTGGAAAAGCTTTTCCCTGCCGTGTAGGCGACAAGAGACGCATTAGACGGCGATCCGGAGCTGTCCGAAGGTAAGCGCCTGTTGCCGGCCTCTTTCGGCACAAGCCCCCGCTCCGGAGCGCACCGCGGCCGGCAGGATGCTCTCTGCCGGCGAAGGTGCCGCTTCTCCGGCAAGGAAGCCTCTGCCGCTTCTCCAGCACACGGAGAGCGTGCTAGCTGCTGAAACGTGAAGAAAGAAGCTGCAGAACACTGGCACTGAGCGTGCAGCTTTCCAGCGGAGAGAAAAAGCTACTTGAACACTCTGCAAGCCTTTCCACTCCCAAAAACATGCACATGGAAGGAGCTGCTGCAAAACCGATGCTGTGCTCGCTGCTGCTCCTCCTGAAGCTCTGGCTGCTAAATCTGAGGCTTTCCTTCCAATTTCAAGCTGCAAAGCACTTGCTGAATTCCAGGGAAAGTCCGGGAGGCATTTGCTGTGCTGGCACACTTTCTCCTTCTAGACAGAGTGGAAAAGCTTTTCCCTGCCGTGTAGGCGACAAGAGACGCATTAGACGGCGATCCGGAGCTGTCCGAAGGTAAGCGCCTGTTGCCGGCCTCTTTCGGCACAAGCCCCCGCTCCGGAGCGCACCGCGGCCGGCAGGATGCTCTCTGCCGGCGAAGGTGCCGCTTCTCCGGCAAGGAAGCCTCTGCCGCTTCTCCAGCACACGGAGAGCGTGCTAGCTGCTGAAACGTGAAGAAAGAAGCTGCAGAAGACTGGCACTCAGCGTGCAGCTTTCCAGCGGAGAGAAAAAGCTACTTGAACACTCTGCAAGCCTTTCCACTCCCAAAAACATGCACATGGAAGGAGCTGCTGCAAAAGCGATGCTGTGCTCGCTGCTGCTCCTCCTGAAGCTCTGGCTGCTCAATCTGAGGCTTTCCTTCCAATTTCAAGCTGCAAAGCACTTGCTGAATTCCAGGGAAAGTCCGGGAGGCATTTGCTGTGCTGGCACACTTTCTCCTTCTAGACAGAGTGGAAAAGCTTTTCCCTGCCGTGTAGGCGACAAGAGACGCATTAGACGGCGATCCGGAGCTGTCCGAAGGTAAGCGCCTGTTGCCGGCCTCTTTCGGCACAAGCCCCCGCTCCGGAGCGCACCGCGGCCGGCAGGATGCTCTCTGCCGGCGAAGGTGCCGCTTCTCCGGCAAGGAAGCCTCTGCCGCTTCTCCAGCACACGGAGAGCGTGCTAGCTGCTGAAACGTGAAGAAAGAAGCTGCAGAACACTGGCACTCAGCGTGCAGCTTTCCAGCGGAGAGAAAAAGCTACTTTAACACTCTGCAAGCCTTTCCACTCCCAAAAACATGCACATGGAAGGAGCTGCTGCAAAACCGATGCTGTGCTCGCTGCTGCTCCTCCTGAAGCTCTGGCTGCTAAATCTGAGGCTTTCCTTCCAATTTCAAGCTGCAAAGCACTTGCTGAATTCCAGGGAAAGTCCGGGAGGCATTTGCTGTGCTGGCACACTTTCTCCTTCTAGACAGAGTGGAAAAGCTTTTCCCTGCCGTGTAGGCGACAAGAGACGCATTAGACGGCGATCCGGAGCTGTCCGAAGGTAAGCGCCTGTTGCCGGCCTCTTTCGGCACAAGCCCCCGCTCCGGAGCGCACCGCGGCCGGCAGGATGCTCTCTGCCGGCGAAGGTGCCGCTTCTCCGGCAAGGAAGCCTCTGCCGCTTCTCCAGCACACGGAGAGCGTGCTAGCTGCTGAAACGTGAAGAAAGAAGCTGCAGAAGACTGGCACTGAGCGTGCAGCTTTCCAGCGGAGAGAAAAAGCTACTTGAACACTCTGCAAGCCTTTCCACTCCCAAAAACATGCACATGGAAGGAGCTGCTGCAAAAGCGATGCTGTGCTCGCTGCTGCTCCTCCTGAAGCTCTGGCTGCTAAATCTGAGGCTTTCCTTCCAATTTCAAGCTGCAAAGCACTTGCTGAATTGCAGGGAAAGTCCGGGAGGCATTTGCTGTGCTGGCACACTTTCTCCTTCTAGACAGAGTGGAAAAGCTTTTCCCTGCCGTGTAGGCGACAAGAGACGCATTAGACGGCGATCCGGAGCTGTCCGAAGGTAAGCGCCTGTTGCCGGCCTCTTTCGGCACAAGCCCCCGCTCCGGAGCGCACCGCGGCCGGCAGGATGCTCTCTGCCGGCGAAGGTGCCGCTTCTCCGGCAAGGAAGCCTCTGCCGCTTCTCCAGCACACGGAGAGCGTGCTAGCTGCTGAAACGTGAAGAAAGAAGCTGCAGAACACTGGCACTGAGCGTGCAGCTTTCCAGCGGAGAGAAAAAGCTACTTGAACACTCTGCAAGCCTTTCCACTCCCAAAAACATGCACATGGAAGGAGCTGCTGCAAAACCGATGCTGTGCTCGCTGCTGCTCCTCCTGAAGCTCTGGCTGCTAAATCTGAGGCTTTCCTTCCAATTTCAAGCTGCAAAGCACTTGCTGAATTGCAGGGAAAGTCCGGGAGGCATTTGCTGTGCTGGCACACTTTCTCCTTCTAGACAGAGTGGAAAAGCTTTTCCCTGCCGTGTAGGCGACAAGAGACGCATTAGACGGCGATCCGGAGCTGTCCGAAGGTAAGCGCCTGTTGCCGGCCTCTTTCGGCACAAGCCCCCGCTCCGGAGCGCACCGCGGCCGGCAGGATGCTCTCTGCCGGCGAAGGTGCCGCTTCTCCGGCAAGGAAGCCTCTGCCGCTTCTCCAGCACACGGAGAGCGTGCTAGCTGCTGAAACGTGAAGAAAGAAGCTGCAGAAGACTGGCACTGAGCGTGCAGCTTTCCAGCGGAGAGAAAAAGCTACTTTAACACTCTGCAAGCCTTTCCACTCCCAAAAACATGCACATGGAAGGAGCTGCTGCAAAACCGATGCTGTGCTCGCTGCTGCTCCTCCTGAAGCTCTGGCTGCTAAATCTGAGGCTTTCCTTCCAATTTCAAGCTGCAAAGCACTTGCTGAATTCCAGGGAAAGTCCGGGAGGCATTTGCTGTGCTGGCACACTTTCTCCTTCTAGACAGAGTGGAAAAGCTTTTCCCTGCCGTGTAGGCGACAAGAGACGCATTAGACGGCGATCCGGAGCTGTCCGAAGGTAAGCGCCTGTTGCCGGCCTCTTTCGGCACAAGCCCCCGCTCCGGAGCGCACCGCGGCCGGCAGGATGCTCTCTGCCGGCGAAGGTGCCGCTTCTCCGGCAAGGAAGCCTCTGCCGCTTCTCCAGCACACGGAGAGCGTGCTAGCTGCTGAAACGTGAAGAAAGAAGCTGCAGAACACTGGCACTCAGCGTGCAGCTTTCCAGCGGAGAGAAAAAGCTACTTTAACACTCTGCAAGCCTTTCCACTCCCAAAAACATGCACATGGAAGGAGCTGCTGCAAAACCGATGCTGTGCTCGCTGCTGCTCCTCCTGAAGCTCTGGCTGCTAAATCTGAGGCTTTCCTTCCAATTTCAAGCTGCAAAGCACTTGCTGAATTGCAGGGAAAGTCCGGGAGGCATTTGCTGTGCTGGCACACTTTCTCCTTCCTAGACAGAGTGGAAAAGCTTTTCCCTGCCGTGTAGGCGACAAGAGACGCATTAGACGGCGATCCGGAGCTGTCCGAAGGTAAGCGCCTGTTGCCGGCCTCTTTCGGCACAAGCCCCCGCTCCGGAGCGCACCGCGGCCGGCAGGATGCTCTCTGCCGGCGAAGGTGCCGCTTCTCCGGCAAGGAAGCCTCTGCCGCTTCTCCAGCACACGGAGAGCGTGCTAGCTGCTGAAACGTGAAGAAAGAAGCTGCAGAAGACTGGCACTGAGCGTGCAGCTTTCCAGCGGAGAGAAAAAGCTACTTGAACACTCTGCAAGCCTTTCCACTCCCAAAAACATGCACATGGAAGGAGCTGCTGCAAAACCGATGCTGTGCTCGCTGCTGCTCCTCCTGAAGCTCTGGCTGCTAAATCTGAGGCTTTCCTTCCAATTTCAAGCTGCAAAGCACTTGCTGAATTCCAGGGAAAGTCCGGGAGGCATTTGCTGTGCTGGCACACTTTCTCCTTCTAGACAGAGTGGAAAAGCTTTTCCCTGCCGTGTAGGCGACAAGAGACGCATTAGACGGCGATCCGGAGCTGTCCGAAGGTAAGCGCCTGTTGCCGGCCTCTTTCGGCACAAGCCCCCGCTCCGGAGCGCACCGCGGCCGGCAGGATGCTCTCTGCCGGCGAAGGTGCCGCTTCTCCGGCAAGGAAGCCTCTGCCGCTTCTCCAGCACACGGAGAGCGTGCTAGCTGCTGAAACGTGAAGAAAGAAGCTGCAGAACACTGGCACTCAGCGTGCAGCTTTCCAGCGGAGAGAAAAAGCTACTTTAACACTCTGCAAGCCTTTCCACTCCCAAAAACATGCACATGGAAGGAGCTGCTGCAAAACCGATGCTGTGCTCGCTGCTGCTCCTCCTGAAGCTCTGGCTGCTAAATCTGAGGCTTTCCTTCCAATTTCAAGCTGCAAAGCACTTGCTGAATTGCAGGGAAAGTCCGGGAGGCATTTGCTGTGCTGGCACACTTTCTCCTTCTTAGATAGAGTGGAAAAGCTTTTCCCTGCCGTGTAGGCGACAAGAGACGCATTAGACGGCGATCCGGAGCTGTCCGAAGGTAAGCGCCTGTTGCCGGCCTCTTTCGGCACAAGCCCCCGCTCCGGAGCGCACCGCGGCCGGCAGGATGCTCTCTGCCGGCGAAGGTGCCGCTTCTCCGGCAAGGAAGCCTCTGCCGCTTCTCCAGCACACGGAGAGCGTGTTAGCTGCTGAAACGTGAAGAAAGAAGCTGCAGAACACTGGCACTGAGCGTGCAGCTTTCCAGCGGAGAGAAAAAGCTACTTGAACACTCTGCAAGCCTTTCCACTCCCAAAAACATGCACATGGAAGGAGCTGCTGCAAAACCGATGCTGTGCTCGCTGCTGCTCCTCCTGAAGCTCTGGCTGCTAAATCTGAGGCTTTCCTTCCAATTTCAAGCTGCAAAGCACTTGCTGAATTCCAGGGAAAGTCCGGGAGGCATTTGCTGTGCTGGCACACTTTCTCCTTCTAGACAGAGTGGAAAAGCTTTTCCCTGCCGTGTAGGCGACAAGAGACGCATTAGACGGCGATCCGGAGCTGTCCGAAGGTAAGCGCCTGTTGCCGGCCTCTTTCGGCACAAGCCCCCGCTCCGGAGCGCACCGCGGCCGGCAGGATGCTCTCTGCCGGCGAAGGTGCCGCTTCTCCGGCAAGGAAGCCTCTGCCGCTTCTCCAGCACACGGAGAGCGTGCTAGCTGCTGAAACGTGAAGAAAGAAGCTGCAGAACACTGGCACTGAGCGTGCAGCTTTCCAGCGGAGAGAAAAAGCTACTTGAACACTCTGCAAGCCTTTCCACTCCCAAAAACATGCACATGGAAGGAGCTGCTGCAAAAGCGATGCTGTGCTCGCTGCTGCTCCTCCTGAAGCTCTGGCTGCTAAATCTGAGGCTTTCCTTCCAATTTCAAGCTGCAAAGCACTTGCTGAATTGCAGGGAAAGTCCGGGAGGCATTTGCTGTGCTGGCACACTTTCTCCTTCCTAGACAGAGTGGAAAAGCTTTTCCCTGCCGTGTAGGCGACAAGAGACGCATTAGACGGCGATCCGGAGCTGTCCGAAGGTAAGCGCCTGTTGCCGGCCTCTTTCGGCACAAGCCCCCGCTCCGGAGCGCACCGCGGCTGGCAGGATGCTCTCTGCCGGCGAAGGTGCCGCTTCTCCGGCAAGGAAGCCTCTGCCGCTTCTCCAGCACACGGAGAGCGTGCTAGCTGCTGAAACGTGAAGAAAGAAGCTGCAGAACACTGGCACTGAGCGTGCAGCTTTCCAGCGGAGAGAAAAAGCTACTTTAACACTCTGCAAGCCTTTCCACTCCCAAAAACATGCACATGGAAGGAGCTGCTGCAAAACCGATGCTGTGCTCGCTGCTGCTCCTCCTGAAGCTCTGGCTGCTAAATCTGAGGCTTTCCTTCCAATTTCAAGCTGCAAAGCACTTGCTGAATTGCAGGGAAAGTCCGGGAGGCATTTGCTGTGCTGGCACACTTTCTCCTTCTAGACAGAGTGGAAAAGCTTTTCCCTGCCGTGTAGGCGACAAGAGACGCATTAGACGGCGATCCGGAGCTGTCCGAAGGTAAGCGCCTGTTGCCGGCCTCTTTCGGCACAAGCCCCCGCTCCGGAGCGCACCGCGGCCGGCAGGATGCTCTCTGCCGGCGAAGGTGCCGCTTCTCCGGCAAGGAAGCCTCTGCCGCTTCTCCAGCACACGGAGAGCGTGCTAGCTGCTGAAACGTGAAGAAAGAAGCTGCAGAACACTGGCACTGAGCGTGCAGCTTTCCAGCGGAGAGAAAAAGCTACTTTAACACTCTGCAAGCCTTTCCACTCCCAAAAACATGCACATGGAAGGAGCTGCTGCAAAACCGATGCTGTGCTCGCTGCTGCTCCTCCTGAAGCTCTGGCTGCTAAATCTGAGGCTTTCCTTCCAATTTCAAGCTGCAAAGCACTTGCTGAATTGCAGGGAAAGTCCGGGAGGCATTTGCTGTGCTGGCACACTTTCTCCTTCCTAGATAGAGTGGAAAAGCTTTTCCCTGCCGTGTAGGCGACAAGAGACGCATTAGACGGCGATCCGGAGCTGTCCGAAGGTAAGCGCCTGTTGCCGGCCTCTTTCGGCACAAGCCCCCGCTCCGGAGCGCACCGCGGCCGGCAGGATGCTCTCTGCCGGCGAAGGTGCCGCTTCTCCGGCAAGGAAGCCTCTGCCGCTTCTCCAGCACACGGAGAGCGTGCTAGCTGCTGAAACGTGAAGAAAGAAGCTGCAGAACACTGGCACTGAGCGTGCAGCTTTCCAGCGGAGAGAAAAAGCTACTTTAACACTCTGCAAGCCTTTCCACTCCCAAAAACATGCACATGGAAGGAGCTGCTGCAAAACCGATGCTGTGCTCGCTGCTGCTCCTCCTGAAGCTCTGGCTGCTAAATCTGAGGCTTTCCTTTCTAATTTCAAGCTGCAAAGCACTTGCTGAATTGCAGGGAAAGTCCGGGAGGCATTTGCTGTGCTGGCACACTTTCTCCTTCTAGACAGAGTGGAAAAGCTTTTCCCTGCCGTGTAGGCGACAAGAGACGCATTAGACGGCGATCCGGAGCTGTCCGAAGGTAAGCGCCTGTTGCCGGCCTCTTTCGGCACAAGCCCCCGCTCCGGAGCGCACCGCGGCCGGCAGGATGCTCTCTGCCGGCGAAGGTGCCGCTTCTCCGGCAAGGAAGCCTCTGCCGCTTCTCCAGCACACGGAGAGCGTGCTAGCTGCTGAAACGTGAAGAAAGAAGCTGCAGAACACTGGCACTCAGCGTGCAGCTTTCCAGCGGAGAGAAAAAGCTACTTTAACACTCTGCAAGCCTTTCCACTCCCAAAAACATGCACATGGAAGGAGCTGCTGCAAAACCGATGCTGTGCTCGCTGCTGCTCCTCCTGAAGCTCTGGCTGCTAAATCTGAGGCTTTCCTTCCAATTTCAAGCTGCAAAGCACTTGCTGAATTGCAGGGAAAGTCCGGGAGGCATTTGCTGTGCTGGCACACTTTCTCCTTCCTAGATAGAGTGGAAAAGCTTTTCCCTGCCGTGTAGGCGACAAGAGACGCATTAGACGGCGATCCGGAGCTGTCCGAAGGTAAGCGCCTGTTGCCGGCCTCTTTCGGCACAAGCCCCCGCTCCGGAGCGCACCGCGGCCGGCAGGATGCTCTCTGCCGGCGAAGGTGCCGCTTCTCCGGCAAGGAAGCCTCTGCCGCTTCTCCAGCACACGGAGAGCGTGCTAGCTGCTGAAACGTGAAGAAAGAAGCTGCAGAACACTGGCACTGAGCGTGCAGCTTTCCAGCGGAGAGAAAAAGCTACTTTAACACTCTGCAAGCCTTTCCACTCCCAAAAACATGCACATGGAAGGAGCTGCTGCAAAAGCGATGCTGTGCTCGCTGCTGCTCCTCCTGAAGCTCTGGCTGCTAAATCTGAGGCTTTCCTTCCAATTTCAAGCTGCAAAGCACTTGCTGAATTCCAGGGAAAGTCCGGGAGGCATTTGCTGTGCTGGCACACTTTCTCCTTCTAGACAGAGTGGAAAAGCTTTTCCCAGCCGTGCAGGCGACAAGAGACGCATTAGACGGCGATCCGGAGCTGTCCGAAGGTAAGCGCCTGTTGCCGGCCTCTTTCGGCACAAGCCCCCGCTCCGGAGCGCACCGCGGCCGGCAGGATGCTCTCTGCCGGCGAAGGTGCCGCTTCTCCGGCAAGGAAGCCTCTGCCGCTTCTCCAGCACACGGAGAGCGTGCTAGCTGCTGAAACGTGAAGAAAGAAGCTGCAGAACACTGGCACTCAGCGTGCAGCTTTCCAGCGGAGAGAAAAAGCTACTTTAACACTCTGCAAGCCTTTCCACTCCCAAAAACATGCACATGGAAGGAGCTGCTGCAAAACCGATGCTGTGCTCGCTGCTGCTCCTCCTGAAGCTCTGGCTGCTAAATCTGAGGCTTTCCTTCCAATTTCAAGCTGCAAAGCACTTGCTGAATTCCAGGGAAAGTCCGGGAGGCATTTGCTGTGCTGGCACACTTTCTCCTTCCTAGATAGAGTGGAAAAGCTTTTCCCTGCCGTGTAGGCGACAAGAGACGCATTAGACGGCGATCCGGAGCTGTCCGAAGGTAAGCGCCTGTTGCCGGCCTCTTTCGGCACAAGCCCCCGCTCCGGAGCGCACCGCGGCCGGCAGGATGCTCTCTGCCGGCGAAGGTGCCGCTTCTCCGGCAAGGAAGCCTCTGCCGCTTCTCCAGCACACGGAGAGCGTGCTAGCTGCTGAAACGTGAAGAAAGAAGCTGCAGAACACTGGCACTGAGCGTGCAGCTTTCCAGCGGAGAGAAAAAGCTACTTTAACACTCTGCAAGCCTTTCCACTCCCAAAAACATGCACATGGAAGGAGCTGCTGCAAAACCGATGCTGTGCTCGCTGCTGCTCCTCCTGAAGCTCTGGCTGCTAAATCTGAGGCTTTCCTTCCAATTTCAAGCTGCAAAGCACTTGCTGAATTCCAGGGAAAGTCCGGGAGGCATTTGCTGTGCTGGCACACTTTCTCCTTCCTAGACAGAGTGGAAAAGCTTTTCCCTGCCGTGTAGGCGACAAGAGACGCATTAGACGGCGATCCGGAGCTGTCCGAAGGTAAGCGCCTGTTGCCGGCCTCTTTCGGCACAAGCCCCCGCTCCGGAGCGCACCGCGGCCGGCAGGATGCTCTCTGCCGGCGAAGGTGCCGCTTCTCCGGCAAGGAAGCCTCTGCCGCTTCTCCAGCACACGGAGAGCGTGCTAGCTGCTGAAACGTGAAGAAAGAAGCTGCAGAAGACTGGCACTCAGCGTGCAGCTTTCCAGCGGAGAGAAAAAGCTACTTGAACACTCTGCAAGCCTTTCCACTCCCAAAAACATGCACATGGAAGGAGCTGCTGCAAAACCGATGCTGTGCTCGCTGCTGCTCCTCCTGAAGCTCTGGCTGCTAAATCTGAGGCTTTCCTTCCAATTTCAAGCTGCAAAGCACTTGCTGAATTGCAGGGAAAGTCCGGGAGGCATTTGCTGTGCTGGCACACTTTCTCCTTCTAGACAGAGTGGAAAAGCTTTTCCCTGCCGTGTAGGCGACAAGAGACGCATTAGACGGCGATCCGGAGCTGTCCGAAGGTAAGCGCCTGTTGCCGGCCTCTTTCGGCACAAGCCCCCGCTCCGGAGCGCACCGCGGCCGGCAGGATGCTCTCTGCCGGCGAAGGTGCCGCTTCTCCGGCAAGGAAGCCTCTGCCGCTTCTCCAGCACACGGAGAGCGTGCTAGCTGCTGAAACGTGAAGAAAGAAGCTGCAGAACACTGGCACTCAGCGTGCAGCTTTCCAGCGGAGAGAAAAAGCTACTTTAACACTCTGCAAGCCTTTCCACTCCCAAAAACATGCACATGGAAGGAGCTGCTGCAAAACCGATGCTGTGCTCGCTGCTGCTCCTCCTGAAGCTCTGGCTGCTAAATCTGAGGCTTTCCTTCCAATTTCAAGCTGCAAAGCACTTGCTGAATTGCAGGGAAAGTCCGGGAGGCATTTGCTGTGCTGGCACACTTTCTCCTTCTAGACAGAGTGGAAAAGCTTTTCCCTGCCGTGTAGGCGACAAGAGACGCATTAGACGGCGATCCGGAGCTGTCCGAAGGTAAGCGCCTGTTGCCGGCCTCTTTCGGCACAAGCCCCCGCTCCGGAGCGCACCGCGGCCGGCAGGATGCTCTCTGCCGGCGAAGGTGCCGCTTCTCCGGCAAGGAAGCCTCTGCCGCTTCTCCAGCACACGGAGAGCGTGCTAGCTGCTGAAACGTGAAGAAAGAAGCTGCAGAACACTGGCACTGAGCGTGCAGCTTTCCAGCGGAGAGAAAAAGCTACTTTAACACTCTGCAAGCCTTTCCACTCCCAAAAACATGCACATGGAAGGAGCTGCTGCAAAACCGATGCTGTGCTCGCTGCTGCTCCTCCTGAAGCTCTGGCTGCTAAATCTGAGGCTTTCCTTCCAATTTCAAGCTGCAAAGCACTTGCTGAATTCCAGGGAAAGTCCGGGAGGCATTTGCTGTGCTGGCACACTTTCTCCTTCCTAGACAGAGTGGAAAAGCTTTTCCCTGCCGTGTAGGCGACAAGAGACGCATTAGACGGCGATCCGGAGCTGTCCGAAGGTAAGCGCCTGTTGCCGGCCTCTTTCGGCACAAGCCCCCGCTCCGGAGCGCACCGCGGCCGGCAGGATGCTCTCTGCCGGCGAAGGTGCCGCTTCTCCGGCAAGGAAGCCTCTGCCGCTTCTCCAGCACACGGAGAGCGTGCTAGCTGCTGAAACGTGAAGAAAGAAGCTGCAGAAGACTGGCACTCAGCGTGCAGCTTTCCAGCGGAGAGAAAAAGCTACTTTAACACTCTGCAAGCCTTTCCACTCCCAAAAACATGCACATGGAAGGAGCTGCTGCAAAACCGATGCTGTGCTCGCTGCTGCTCCTCCTGAAGCTCTGGCTGCTAAATCTGAGGCTTTCCTTCCAATTTCAAGCTGCAAAGCACTTGCTGAATTGCAGGGAAAGTCCGGGAGGCATTTGCTGTGCTGGCACACTTTCTCCTTCTAGACAGAGTGGAAAAGCTTTTCCCTGCCGTGTAGGCGACAAGAGACGCATTAGACGGCGATCCGGAGCTGTCCGAAGGTAAGCGCCTGTTGCCGGCCTCTTTCGGCACAAGCCCCCGCTCCGGAGCGCACCGCGGCCGGCAGGATGCTCTCTGCCGGCGAAGGTGCCGCTTCTCCGGCAAGGAAGCCTCTGCCGCTTCTCCAGCACACGGAGAGCGTGCTAGCTGCTGAAACGTGAAGAAAGAAGCTGCAGAACACTGGCACTCAGCGTGCAGCTTTCCAGCGGAGAGAAAAAGCTACTTTAACACTCTGCAAGCCTTTCCACTCCCAAAAACATGCACATGGAAGGAGCTGCTGCAAAACCGATGCTGTGCTCGCTGCTGCTCCTCCTGAAGCTCTGGCTGCTAAATCTGAGGCTTTCCTTCCAATTTCAAGCTGCAAAGCACTTGCTGAATTGCAGGGAAAGTCCGGGAGGCATTTGCTGTGCTGGCACACTTTCTCCTTCTAGACAGAGTGGAAAAGCTTTTCCCTGCCGTGTAGGCGACAAGAGACGCATTAGACGGCGATCCGGAGCTGTCCGAAGGTAAGCGCCTGTTGCCGGCCTCTTTCGGCACAAGCCCCCGCTCCGGAGCGCACCGCGGCCGGCAGGATGCTCTCTGCCGGCGAAGGTGCCGCTTCTCCGGCAAGGAAGCCTCTGCCGCTTCTCCAGCACACGGAGAGCGTGCTAGCTGCTGAAACGTGAAGAAAGAAGCTGCAGAACACTGGCACTCAGCGTGCAGCTTTCCAGCGGAGAGAAAAAGCTACTTTAACACTCTGCAAGCCTTTCCACTCCCAAAAACATGCACATGGAAGGAGCTGCTGCAAAACCGATGCTGTGCTCGCTGCTGCTCCTCCTGAAGCTCTGGCTGCTAAATCTGAGGCTTTCCTTCCAATTTCAAGCTGCAAAGCACTTGCTGAATTGCAGGGAAAGTCCGGGAGGCATTTGCTGTGCTGGCACACTTTCTCCTTCTAGACAGAGTGGAAAAGCTTTTCCCTGCCGTGTAGGCGACAAGAGACGCATTAGACGGCGATCCGGAGCTGTCCGAAGGTAAGCGCCTGTTGCCGGCCTCTTTCGGCACAAGCCCCCGCTCCGGAGCGCACCGCGGCCGGCAGGATGCTCTCTGCCGGCGAAGGTGCCGCTTCTCCGGCAAGGAAGCCTCTGCCGCTTCTCCAGCACACGGAGAGCGTGCTAGCTGCTGAAACGTGAAGAAAGAAGCTGCAGAACACTGGCACTCAGCGTGCAGCTTTCCAGCGGAGAGAAAAAGCTACTTTAACACTCTGCCAGCCTTTCCACTCCCAAAAACATGCACATGGAAGGAGCTGCTGCAAAACCGATGCTGTGCTCGCTGCTGCTCCTCCTGAAGCTCTGGCTGCTAAATCTGAGGCTTTCCTTCCAATTTCAAGCTGCAAAGCACTTGCTGAATTCCAGGGAAAGTCCGGGAGGCATTTGCTGTGCTGGCACACTTTCTCCTTCTAGACAGAGTGGAAAAGCTTTTCCCTGCCGTGTAGGCGACAAGAGACGCATTAGACGGCGATCCGGAGCTGTCCGAAGGTAAGCGCCTGTTGCCGGCCTCTTTCGGCACAAGCCCCCGCTCCGGAGCGCACCGCGGCCGGCAGGATGCTCTCTGCCGGCGAAGGTGCCGCTTCTCCGGCAAGGAAGCCTCTGCCGCTTCTCCAGCACACGGAGAGCGTGCTAGCTGCTGAAACGTGAAGAAAGAAGCTGCAGAACACTGGCACTCAGCGTGCAGCTTTCCAGCGGAGAGAAAAAGCTACTTTAACACTCTGCAAGCCTTTCCACTCCCAAAAACATGCACATGGAAGGAGCTGCTGCAAAAGCGATGCTGTGCTCGCTGCTGCTCCTCCTGAAGCTCTGGCTGCTAAATCTGAGGCTTTCCTTCCAATTTCAAGCTGCAAAGCACTTGCTGAATTGCAGGGAAAGTCCGGGAGGCATTTGCTGTGCTGGCACACTTTCTCCTTCTAGACAGAGTGGAAAAGCTTTTCCCTGCCGTGTAGGCGACAAGAGACGCATTAGACGGCGATCCGGAGCTGTCCGAAGGTAAGCGCCTGTTGCCGGCCTCTTTCGGCACAAGCTCCCGCTCCGGAGCGCACCGCGGCCGGCAGGATGCTCTCTGCCGGCGAAGGTGCCGCTTCTCCGGCAAGGAAGCCTCTGCCGCTTCTCCAGCACACGGAGAGCGTGCTAGCTGCTGAAACGTGAAGAAAGAAGCTGCAGAACACTGGCACTGAGCGTGCAGCTTTCCAGCGGAGAGAAAAAGCTACTTTAACACTCTGCAAGCCTTTCCACTCCCAAAAACATGCACATGGAAGGAGCTGCTGCAAAAGCGATGCTGTGCTCGCTGCTGCTCCTCCTGAAGCTCTGGCTGCTAAATCTGAGGCTTTCCTTCCAATTTCAAGCTGCAAAGCACTTGCTGAATTCCAGGGAAAGTCCGGGAGGCATTTGCTGTGCTGGCACACTTTCTCCTTCCTAGATAGAGTGGAAAAGCTTTTCCCTGCCGTGTAGGCGACAAGAGACGCATTAGACGGCGATCCGGAGCTGTCCGAAGGTAAGCGCCTGTTGCCGGCCTCTTTCGGCACAAGCCCCCGCTCCGGAGCGCACCGCGGCCGGCAGGATGCTCTCTGCCGGCGAAGGTGCCGCTTCTCCGGCAAGGAAGCCTCTGCCGCTTCTCCAGCACACGGAGAGCGTGCTAGCTGCTGAAACGTGAAGAAAGAAGCTGCAGAACACTGGCACTCAGCGTGCAGCTTTCCAGCGGAGAGAAAAAGCTACTTGAACACTCTGCAAGCCTTTCCACTCCCAAAAACATGCACATGGAAGGAGCTGCTGCAAAACCGATGCTGTGCTCGCTGCTGCTCCTCCTGAAGCTCTGGCTGCTAAATCTGAGGCTTTCCTTCCAATTTCAAGCTGCAAAGCACTTGCTGAATTGCAGGGAAAGTCCGGGAGGCATTTGCTGTGCTGGCACACTTTCTCCTTCCTAGATAGAGTGGAAAAGCTTTTCCCTGCCGTGTAGGCGACAAGAGACGCATTAGACGGCGATCCGGAGCTGTCCGAAGGTAAGCGCCTGTTGCCGGCCTCTTTCGGCACAAGCCCCCGCTCCGGAGCGCACCGCGGCCGGCAGGATGCTCTCTGCCGGCGAAGGTGCCGCTTCTCCGGCAAGGAAGCCTCTGCCGCTTCTCCAGCACACGGAGAGCGTGCTAGCTGCTGAAACGTGAAGAAAGAAGCTGCAGAAGACTGGCACTCAGCGTGCAGCTTTCCAGCGGAGAGAAAAAGCTACTTTAACACTCTGCAAGCCTTTCCACTCCCAAAAACATGCACATGGAAGGAGCTGCTGCAAAACCGATGCTGTGCTCGCTGCTGCTCCTCCTGAAGCTCTGGCTGCTAAATCTGAGGCTTTCCTTCCAATTTCAAGCTGCAAAGCACTTGCTGAATTGCAGGGAAAGTCCGGGAGGCATTTGCTGTGCTGGCACACTTTCTCCTTCCTAGATAGAGTGGAAAAGCTTTTCCCTGCCGTGTAGGCGACAAGAGACGCATTAGACGGCGATCCGGAGCTGTCCGAAGGTAAGCGCCTGTTGCCGGCCTCTTTCGGCACAAGCCCCCGCTCCGGAGCGCACCGCGGCCGGCAGGATGCTCTCTGCCGGCGAAGGTGCCGCTTCTCCGGCAAGGAAGCCTCTGCCGCTTCTCCAGCACACGGAGAGCGTGCTAGCTGCTGAAACGTGAAGAAAGAAGCTGCAGAAGACTGGCACTGAGCGTGCAGCTTTCCAGCGGAGAGAAAAAGCTACTTTAACACTCTGCAAGCCTTTCCACTCCCAAAAACATGCACATGGAAGGAGCTGCTGCAAAACCGATGCTGTGCTCGCTGCTGCTCCTCCTGAAGCTCTGGCTGCTAAATCTGAGGCTTTCCTTCCAATTTCAAGCTGCAAAGCACTTGCTGAATTGCAGGGAAAGTCCGGGAGGCATTTGCTGTGCTGGCACACTTTCTCCTTCTAGACAGAGTGGAAAAGCTTTTCCCTGCCGTGTAGGCGACAAGAGACGCATTAGACGGCGATCCGGAGCTGTCCGAAGGTAAGCGCCTGTTGCCGGCCTCTTTCGGCACAAGCCCCCGCTCCGGAGCGCACCGCGGCCGGCAGGATGCTCTCTGCCGGCGAAGGTGCCGCTTCTCCGGCAAGGAAGCCTCTGCCGCTTCTCCAGCACACGGAGAGCGTGCTAGCTGCTGAAACGTGAAGAAAGAAGCTGCAGAACACTGGCACTCAGCGTGCAGCTTTCCAGCGGAGAGAAAAAGCTACTTTAACACTCTGCAAGCCTTTCCACTCCCAAAAACATGCACATGGAAGGAGCTGCTGCAAAACCGATGCTGTGCTCGCTGCTGCTCCTCCTGAAGCTCTGGCTGCTAAATCTGAGGCTTTCCTTCCAATTTCAAGCTGCAAAGCACTTGCTGAATTGCAGGGAAAGTCCGGGAGGCATTTGCTGTGCTGGCACACTTTCTCCTTCTAGACAGAGTGGAAAAGCTTTTCCCTGCCGTGTAGGCGACAAGAGACGCATTAGACGGCGATCCGGAGCTGTCCGAAGGTAAGCGCCTGTTGCCGGCCTCTTTCGGCACAAGCCCCCGCTCCGGAGCGCACCGCGGCCGGCAGGATGCTCTCTGCCGGCGAAGGTGCCGCTTCTCCGGCAAGGAAGCCTCTGCCGCTTCTCCAGCACACGGAGAGCGTGCTAGCTGCTGAAACGTGAAGAAAGAAGCTGCAGAACACTGGCACTCAGCGTGCAGCTTTCCAGCGGAGAGAAAAAGCTACTTTAACACTCTGCCAGCCTTTCCACTCCCAAAAACATGCACATGGAAGGAGCTGCTGCAAAACCGATGCTGTGCTCGCTGCTGCTCCTCCTGAAGCTCTGGCTGCTAAATCTGAGGCTTTCCTTCCAATTTCAAGCTGCAAAGCACTTGCTGAATTCCAGGGAAAGTCCGGGAGGCATTTGCTGTGCTGGCACACTTTCTCCTTCTAGACAGAGTGGAAAAGCTTTTCCCTGCCGTGTAGGCGACAAGAGACGCATTAGACGGCGATCCGGAGCTGTTCGAAGGTAAGCGCCTGTTGCCGGCCTCTTTCGGCACAAGCCCCCGCTCCGGAGCGCACCGCGGCCGGCAGGATGCTCTCTGCCGGCGAAGGTGCCGCTTCTCCGGCAAGGAAGCCTCTGCCGCTTCTCCAGCACACGGAGAGCGTGCTAGCTGCTGAAACGTGAAGAAAGAAGCTGCAGAACACTGGCACTCAGCGTGCAGCTTTCCAGCGGAGAGAAAAAGCTACTTTAACACTCTGCAAGCCTTTCCACTCCCAAAAACATGCACATGGAAGGAGCTGCTGCAAAACCGATGCTGTGCTCGCTGCTGCTCCTCCTGAAGCTCTGGCTGCTAAATCTGAGGCTTTCCTTCCAATTTCAAGCTGCAAAGCACTTGCTGAATTCCAGGGAAAGTCCGGGAGGCATTTGCTGTGCTGGCACACTTTCTCCTTCTAGACAGAGTGGAAAAGCTTTTCCCTGCCGTGTAGGCGACAAGAGACGCATTAGACGGCGATCCGGAGCTGTCCGAAGGTAAGCGCCTGTTGCCGGCCTCTTTCGGCACAAGCCCCCGCTCCGGAGCGCACCGCGGCCGGCAGGATGCTCTCTGCCGGCGAAGGTGCCGCTTCTCCGGCAAGGAAGCCTCTGCCGCTTCTCCAGCACACGGAGAGCGTGCTAGCTGCTGAAACGTGAAGAAAGAAGCTGCAGAACACTGGCACTGAGCGTGCAGCTTTCCAGCGGAGAGAAAAAGCTACTTTAACACTCTGCAAGCCTTTCCACTCCCAAAAACATGCACATGGAAGGAGCTGCTGCAAAACCGATGCTGTGCTCGCTGCTGCTCCTCCTGAAGCTCTGGCTGCTAAATCTGAGGCTTTCCTTCCAATTTCAAGCTGCAAAGCACTTGCTGAATTCCAGGGAAAGTCCGGGAGGCATTTGCTGTGCTGGCACACTTTCTCCTTCTAGACAGAGTGGAAAAGCTTTTCCCTGCCGTGTAGGCGACAAGAGACGCATTAGACGGCGATCCGGAGCTGTCCGAAGGTAAGCGCCTGTTGCCGGCCTCTTTCGGCACAAGCCCCCGCTCCGGAGCGCACCGCGGCCGGCAGGATGCTCTCTGCCGGCGAAGGTGCCGCTTCTCCGGCAAGGAAGCCTCTGCCGCTTCTCCAGCACACGGAGAGCGTGCTAGCTGCTGAAACGTGAAGAAAGAAGCTGCAGAACACTGGCACTGAGCGTGCAGCTTTCCAGCGGAGAGAAAAAGCTACTTTAACACTCTGCAAGCCTTTCCACTCCCAAAAACATGCACATGGAAGGAGCTGCTGCAAAACCGATGCTGTGCTCGCTGCTGCTCCTCCTGAAGCTCTGGCTGCTAAATCTGAGGCTTTCCTTCCAATTTCAAGCTGCAAAGCACTTGCTGAATTCCAGGGAAAGTCCGGGAGGCATTTGCTGTGCTGGCACACTTTCTCCTTCCTAGATAGAGTGGAAAAGCTTTTCCCTGCCGTGTAGGCGACAAGAGACGCATTAGACGGCGATCCGGAGCTGTCCGAAGGTAAGCGCCTGTTGCCGGCCTCTTTCGGCACAAGCCCCCGCTCCGGAGCGCACCGCGGCCGGCAGGATGCTCTCTGCCGGCGAAGGTGCCGCTTCTCCGGCAAGGAAGCCTCTGCCGCTTCTCCAGCACACGGAGAGCGTGCTAGCTGCTGAAACGTGAAGAAAGAAGCTGCAGAAGACTGGCACTCAGCGTGCAGCTTTCCAGCGGAGAGAAAAAGCTACTTTAACACTCTGCAAGCCTTTCCACTCCCAAAAACATGCACATGGAAGGAGCTGCTGCAAAACCGATGCTGTGCTCGCTGCTGCTCCTCCTGAAGCTCTGGCTGCTAAATCTGAGGCTTTCCTTCCAATTTCAAGCTGCAAAGCACTTGCTGAATTGCAGGGAAAGTCCGGGAGGCATTTGCTGTGCTGGCACACTTTCTCCTTCCTAGACAGAGTGGAAAAGCTTTTCCCTGCCGTGTAGGCGACAAGAGACGCATTAGACGGCGATCCGGAGCTGTCCGAAGGTAAGCGCCTGTTGCCGGCCTCTTTCGGCACAAGCCCCCGCTCCGGAGCGCACCGCGGCCGGCAGGATGCTCTCTGCCGGCGAAGGTGCCGCTTCTCCGGCAAGGAAGCCTCTGCCGCTTCTCCAGCACACGGAGAGCGTGCTAGCTGCTGAAACGTGAAGAAAGAAGCTGCAGAACACTGGCACTGAGCGTGCAGCTTTCCAGCGGAGAGAAAAAGCTACTTTAACACTCTGCAAGCCTTTCCACTCCCAAAAACATGCACATGGAAGGAGCTGCTGCAAAACCGATGCTGTGCTCGCTGCTGCTCCTCCTGAAGCTCTGGCTGCTAAATCTGAGGCTTTCCTTCCAATTTCAAGCTGCAAAGCACTTGCTGAATTCCAGGGAAAGTCCGGGAGGCATTTGCTGTGCTGGCACACTTTCTCCTTCTAGACAGAGTGGAAAAGCTTTTCCCTGCCGTGTAGGCGACAAGAGACGCATTAGACGGCGATCCGGAGCTGTCCGAAGGTAAGCGCCTGTTGCCGGCCTCTTTCGGCACAAGCCCCCGCTCCGGAGCGCACCGCGGCCGGCAGGATGCTCTCTGCCGGCGAAGGTGCCGCTTCTCCGGCAAGGAAGCCTCTGCCGCTTCTCCAGCACACGGAGAGCGTGCTAGCTGCTGAAACGTGAAGAAAGAAGCTGCAGAAGACTGGCACTCAGCGTGCAGCTTTCCAGCGGAGAGAAAAAGCTACTTTAACACTCTGCAAGCCTTTCCACTCCCAAAAACATGCACATGGAAGGAGCTGCTGCAAAACCGATGCTGTGCTCGCTGCTGCTCCTCCTGAAGCTCTGGCTGCTAAATCTGAGGCTTTCCTTCCAATTTCAAGCTGCAAAGCACTTGCTGAATTGCAGGGAAAGTCCGGGAGGCATTTGCTGTGCTGGCACACTTTCTCCTTCCTAGATAGAGTGGAAAAGCTTTTCCCTGCCGTGTAGGCGACAAGAGACGCATTAGATGGCGATCCGGAGCTGTCCGAAGGTAAGCGCCTGTTGCCGGCCTCTTTCGGCACAAGCCCCCGCTCCGGAGCGCACCGCGGCCGGCAGGATGCTCTCTGCCGGCGAAGGTGCCGCTTCTCCGGCAAGGAAGCCTCTGCCGCTTCTCCAGCACACGGAGAGCGTGCTAGCTGCTGAAACGTGAAGAAAGAAGCTGCAGAACACTGGCACTCAGCGTGCAGCTTTCCAGCGGAGAGAAAAAGCTACTTGAACACTCTGCAAGCCTTTCCACTCCCAAAAACATGCACATGGAAGGAGCTGCTGCAAAACCGATGCTGTGCTCGCTGCTGCTCCTCCTGAAGCTCTGGCTGCTAAATCTGAGGCTTTCCTTCCAATTTCAAGCTGCAAAGCACTTGCTGAATTCCAGGGAAAGTCCGGGAGGCATTTGCTGTGCTGGCACACTTTCTCCTTCTAGACAGAGTGGAAAAGCTTTTCCCTGCCGTGTAGGCGACAAGAGACGCATTAGACGGCGATCCGGAGCTGTCCGAAGGTAAGCGCCTGTTGCCGGCCTCTTTCGGCACAAGCCCCCGCTCCGGAGCGCACCGCGGCCGGCAGGATGCTCTCTGCCGGCGAAGGTGCCGCTTCTCCGGCAAGGAAGCCTCTGCCGCTTCTCCAGCACACGGAGAGCGTGCTAGCTGCTGAAACGTGAAGAAAGAAGCTGCAGAACACTGGCACTCAGCGTGCAGCTTTCCAGCGGAGAGAAAAAGCTACTTTAACACTCTGCAAGCCTTTCCACTCCCAAAAACATGCACATGGAAGGAGCTGCTGCAAAACCGATGCTGTGCTCGCTGCTGCTCCTCCTGAAGCTCTGGCTGCTAAATCTGAGGCTTTCCTTCCAATTTCAAGCTGCAAAGCACTTGCTGAATTGCAGGGAAAGTCCGGGAGGCATTTGCTGTGCTGGCACACTTTCTCCTTCCTAGACAGAGTGGAAAAGCTTTTCCCTGCCGTGTAGGCGACAAGAGACGCATTAGACGGCGATCCGGAGCTGTCCGAAGGTAAGCGCCTGTTGCCGGCCTCTTTCGGCACAAGCCCCCGCTCCGGAGCGCACCGCGGCCGGCAGGATGCTCTCTGCCGGCGAAGGTGCCGCTTCTCCGGCAAGGAAGCCTCTGCCGCTTCTCCAGCACACGGAGAGCGTGCTAGCTGCTGAAACGTGAAGAAAGAAGCTGCAGAACACTGGCACTGAGCGTGCAGCTTTCCAGCGGAGAGAAAAAGCTACTTTAACACTCTGCAAGCCTTTCCACTCCCAAAAACATGCACATGGAAGGAGCTGCTGCAAAACCGATGCTGTGCTCGCTGCTGCTCCTCCTGAAGCTCTGGCTGCTAAATCTGAGGCTTTCCTTCCAATTTCAAGCTGCAAAGCACTTGCTGAATTCCAGGGAAAGTCCGGGAGGCATTTGCTGTGCTGGCACACTTTCTCCTTCTAGACAGAGTGGAAAAGCTTTTCCCTGCCGTGTAGGCGACAAGAGACGCATTAGACGGCGATCCGGAGCTGTCCGAAGGTAAGCGCCTGTTGCCGGCCTCTTTCGGCACAAGCCCCCGCTCCGGAGCGCACCGCGGCCGGCAGGATGCTCTCTGCCGGCGAAGGTGCCGCTTCTCCGGCAAGGAAGCCTCTGCCGCTTCTCCAGCACACGGAGAGCGTGCTAGCTGCTGAAACGTGAAGAAAGAAGCTGCAGAACACTGGCACTGAGCGTGCAGCTTTCCAGCGGAGAGAAAAAGCTACTTGAACACTCTGCAAGCCTTTCCACTCCCAAAAACATGCACATGGAAGGAGCTGCTGCAAAAGCGATGCTGTGCTCGCTGCTGCTCCTCCTGAAGCTCTGGCTGCTAAATCTGAGGCTTTCCTTCCAATTTCAAGCTGCAAAGCACTTGCTGAATTGCAGGGAAAGTCCGGGAGGCATTTGCTGTGCTGGCACACTTTCTCCTTCTAGATAGAGTGGAAAAGCTTTTCCCTGCCGTGTAGGCGACAAGAGACGCATTAGACGGCGATCCGGAGCTGTCCGAAGGTAAGCGCCTGTTGCCGGCCTCTTTCGGCACAAGCCCCCGCTCCGGAGCGCACCGCGGCCGGCAGGATGCTCTCTGCCGGCGAAGGTGCCGCTTCTCCGGCAAGGAAGCCTCTGCCGCTTCTCCAGCACACGGAGAGCGTGCTAGCTGCTGAAACGTGAAGAAAGAAGCTGCAGAACACTGGCACTCAGCGTGCAGCTTTCCAGCGGAGAGAAAAAGCTACTTGAACACTCTGCAAGCCTTTCCACTCCCAAAAACATGCACATGGAAGGAGCTGCTGCAAAACCGATGCTGTGCTCGCTGCTGCTCCTCCTGAAGCTCTGGCTGCTAAATCTGAGGCTTTCCTTCCAATTTCAAGCTGCAAAGCACTTGCTGAATTGCAGGGAAAGTCCGGGAGGCATTTGCTGTGCTGGCACACTTTCTCCTTCCTAGATAGAGTGGAAAAGCTTTTCCCTGCCGTGTAGGCGACAAGAGACGCATTAGACGGCGATCCGGAGCTGTCCGAAGGTAAGCGCCTGTTGCCGGCCTCTTTCGGCACAAGCCCCCGCTCCGGAGCGCACCGCGGCCGGCAGGATGCTCTCTGCCGGCGAAGGTGCCGCTTCTCCGGCAAGGAAGCCTCTGCCGCTTCTCCAGCACACGGAGAGCGTGCTAGCTGCTGAAACGTGAAGAAAGAAGCTGCAGAAGACTGGCACTCAGCGTGCAGCTTTCCAGCGGAGAGAAAAAGCTACTTTAACACTCTGCAAGCCTTTCCACTCCCAAAAACATGCACATGGAAGGAGCTGCTGCAAAACCGATGCTGTGCTCGCTGCTGCTCCTCCTGAAGCTCTGGCTGCTAAATCTGAGGCTTTCCTTCCAATTTCAAGCTGCAAAGCACTTGCTGAATTCCAGGGAAAGTCCGGGAGGCATTTGCTGTGCTGGCACACTTTCTCCTTCCTAGATAGAGTGGAAAAGCTTTTCCCTGCCGTGTAGGCGACAAGAGACGCATTAGACGGCGATCCGGAGCTGTCCGAAGGTAAGCGCCTGTTGCCGGCCTCTTTCGGCACAAGCCCCCGCTCCGGAGTGCACCGCGGCCGGCAGGATGCTCTCTGCCGGCGAAGGTGCCGCTTCTCCGGCAAGGAAGCCTCTGCCGCTTCTCCAGCACACGGAGAGCGTGCTAGCTGCTGAAACGTGAAGAAAGAAGCTGCAGAAGACTGGCACTGAGCGTGCAGCTTTCCAGCGGAGAGAAAAAGCTACTTTAACACTCTGCAAGCCTTTCCACTCCCAAAAACATGCACATGGAAGGAGCTGCTGCAAAACCGATGCTGTGCTCGCTGCTGCTCCTCCTGAAGCTCTGGCTGCTAAATCTGAGGCTTTCCTTCCAATTTCAAGCTGCAAAGCACTTGCTGAATTCCAGGGAAAGTCCGGGAGGCATTTGCTGTGCTGGCACACTTTCTCCTTCTAGACAGAGTGGAAAAGCTTTTCCCTGCCGTGTAGGCGACAAGAGACGCATTAGACGGCGATCCGGAGCTGTCCGAAGGTAAGCGCCTGTTGCCGGCCTCTTTCGGCACAAGCCCCCGCTCCGGAGCGCACCGCGGCCGGCAGGATGCTCTCTGCCGGCGAAGGTGCCGCTTCTCCGGCAAGGAAGCCTCTGCCGCTTCTCCAGCACACGGAGAGCGTGCTAGCTGCTGAAACGTGAAGAAAGAAGCTGCAGAACACTGGCACTCAGCGTGCAGCTTTCCAGCGGAGAGAAAAAGCTACTTTAACACTCTGCAAGCCTTTCCACTCCCAAAAACATGCACATGGAAGGAGCTGCTGCAAAACCGATGCTGTGCTCGCTGCTGCTCCTCCTGAAGCTCTGGCTGCTAAATCTGAGGCTTTCCTTCCAATTTCAAGCTGCAAAGCACTTGCTGAATTGCAGGGAAAGTCCGGGAGGCATTTGCTGTGCTGGCACACTTTCTCCTTCTAGACAGAGTGGAAAAGCTTTTCCCTGCCGTGTAGGCGACAAGAGACGCATTAGACGGCGATCCGGAGCTGTCCGAAGGTAAGCGCCTGTTGCCGGCCTCTTTCGGCACAAGCCCCCGCTCCGGAGCGCACCGCGGCCGGCAGGATGCTCTCTGCCGGCGAAGGTGCCGCTTCTCCGGCAAGGAAGCCTCTGCCGCTTCTCCAGCACACGGAGAGCGTGCTAGCTGCTGAAACGTGAAGAAAGAAGCTGCAGAACACTGGCACTGAGCGTGCAGCTTTCCAGCGGAGAGAAAAAGCTACTTGAACACTCTGCAAGCCTTTCCACTCCCAAAAACATGCACATGGAAGGAGCTGCTGCAAAAGCGATGCTGTGCTCGCTGCTGCTCCTCCTGAAGCTCTGGCTGCTAAATCTGAGGCTTTCCTTCCAATTTCAAGCTGCAAAGCACTTGCTGAATTGCAGGGAAAGTCCGGGAGGCATTTGCTGTGCTGGCACACTTTCTCCTTCTAGACAGAGTGGAAAAGCTTTTCCCTGCCGTGTAGGCGACAAGAGACGCATTAGACGGCGATCCGGAGCTGTCCGAAGGTAAGCGCCTGTTGCCGGCCTCTTTCGGCACAAGCCCCCGCTCCGGAGCGCACCGCGGCCGGCAGGATGCTCTCTGCCGGCGAAGGTGCCGCTTCTCCGGCAAGGAAGCCTCTGCCGCTTCTCCAGCACACGGAGAGCGTGCTAGCTGCTGAAACGTGAAGAAAGAAGCTGCAGAACACTGGCACTCAGCGTGCAGCTTTCCAGCGGAGAGAAAAAGCTACTTTAACACTCTGCAAGCCTTTCCACTCCCAAAAACATGCACATGGAAGGAGCTGCTGCAAAACCGATGCTGTGCTCGCTGCTGCTCCTCCTGAAGCTCTGGCTGCTAAATCTGAGGCTTTCCTTCCAATTTCAAGCTGCAAAGCACTTGCTGAATTGCAGGGAAAGTCCGGGAGGCATTTGCTGTGCTGGCACACTTTCTCCTTCCTAGACAGAGTGGAAAAGCTTTTCCCTGCCGTGTAGGCGACAAGAGACGCATTAGACGGCGATCCGGAGCTGTCCGAAGGTAAGCGCCTGTTGCCGGCCTCTTTCGGCACAAGCCCCCGCTCCGGAGCGCACCGCGGCCGGCAGGATGCTCTCTGCCGGCGAAGGTGCCGCTTCTCCGGCAAGGAAGCCTCTGCCGCTTCTCCAGCACACGGAGAGCGTGCTAGCTGCTGAAACGTGAAGAAAGAAGCTGCAGAAGACTGGCACTCAGCGTGCAGCTTTCCAGCGGAGAGAAAAAGCTACTTTAACACTCTGCAAGCCTTTCCACTCCCAAAAACATGCACATGGAAGGAGCTGCTGCAAAACCGATGCTGTGCTCGCTGCTGCTCCTCCTGAAGCTCTGGCTGCTAAATCTGAGGCTTTCCTTCCAATTTCAAGCTGCAAAGCACTTGCTGAATTGCAGGGAAAGTCCGGGAGGCATTTGCTGTGCTGGCACACTTTCTCCTTCTAGACAGAGTGGAAAAGCTTTTCCCTGCCGTGTAGGCGACAAGAGACGCATTAGACGGCGATCCGGAGCTGTCCGAAGGTAAGCGCCTGTTGCCGGCCTCTTTCGGCACAAGCCCCCGCTCCGGAGCGCACCGCGGCCGGCAGGATGCTCTCTGCCGGCGAAGGTGCCGCTTCTCCGGCAAGGAAGCCTCTGCCGCTTCTCCAGCACACGGAGAGCGTGCTAGCTGCTGAAACGTGAAGAAAGAAGCTGCAGAAGACTGGCACTCAGCGTGCAGCTTTCCAGCGGAGAGAAAAAGCTACTTGAACACTCTGCAAGCCTTTCCACTCCCAAAAACATGCACATGGAAGGAGCTGCTGCAAAACCGATGCTGTGCTCGCTGCTGCTCCTCCTGAAGCTCTGGCTGCTAAATCTGAGGCTTTCCTTCCAATTTCAAGCTGCAAAGCACTTGCTGAATTCCAGGGAAAGTCCGGGAGGCATTTGCTGTGCTGGCACACTTTCTCCTTCCTAGAAAGAGTGGAAAAGCTTTTCCCTGCCGTGTAGGCGACAAGAGACGCATTAGACGGCGATCCGGAGCTGTCCGAAGGTAAGCGCCTGTTGCCGGCCTCTTTCGGCACAAGCCCCCGCTCCGGAGCGCACCGCGGCCGGCAGGATGCTCTCTGCCGGCGAAGGTGCCGCTTCTCCGGCAAGGAAGCCTCTGCCGCTTCTCCAGCACACGGAGAGCGTGCTAGCTGCTGAAACGTGAAGAAAGAAGCTGCAGAACACTGGCACTCAGCGTGCAGCTTTCCAGCGGAGAGAAAAAGCTACTTTAACACTCTGCAAGCCTTTCCACTCCCAAAAACATGCACATGGAAGGAGCTGCTGCAAAACCGATGCTGTGCTCGCTGCTGCTCCTCCTGAAGCTCTGGCTGCTAAATCTGAGGCTTTCCTTCCAATTTCAAGCTGCAAAGCACTTGCTGAATTGCAGGGAAAGTCCGGGAGGCATTTGCTGTGCTGGCACACTTTCTCCTTCCTAGACAGAGTGGAAAAGCTTTTCCCTGCCGTGTAGGCGACAAGAGACGCATTAGACGGCGATCCGGAGCTGTCCGAAGGTAAGCGCCTGTTGCCGGCCTCTTTCGGCACAAGCCCCCGCTCCGGAGCGCACCGCGGCCGGCAGGATGCTCTCTGCCGGCGAAGGTGCCGCTTCTCCGGCAAGGAAGCCTCTGCCGCTTCTCCAGCACACGGAGAGCGTGCTAGCTGCTGAAACGTGAAGAAAGAAGCTGCAGAACACTGGCACTGAGCGTGCAGCTTTCCAGCGGAGAGAAAAAGCTACTTGAACACTCTGCAAGCCTTTCCACTCCCAAAAACATGCACATGGAAGGAGCTGCTGCAAAACCGATGCTGTGCTCGCTGCTGCTCCTCCTGAAGCTCTGGCTGCTAAATCTGAGGCTTTCCTTCCAATTTCAAGCTGCAAAGCACTTGCTGAATTCCAGGGAAAGTCCGGGAGGCATTTGCTGTGCTGGCACACTTTCTCCTTCTAGACAGAGTGGAAAAGCTTTTCCCTGCCGTGTAGGCGACAAGAGACGCATTAGACGGCGATCCGGAGCTGTCCGAAGGTAAGCGCCTGTTGCCGGCCTCTTTCGGCACAAGCCCCCGCTCCGGAGCGCACCGCGGCCGGCAGGATGCTCTCTGCCGGCGAAGGTGCCGCTTCTCCGGCAAGGAAGCCTCTGCCGCTTCTCCAGCACACGGAGAGCGTGCTAGCTGCTGAAACGTGAAGAAAGAAGCTGCAGAACACTGGCACTGAGCGTGCAGCTTTCCAGCGGAGAGAAAAAGCTACTTGAACACTCTGCAAGCCTTTCCACTCCCAAAAACATGCACATGGAAGGAGCTGCTGCAAAAGCGATGCTGTGCTCGCTGCTGCTCCTCCTGAAGCTCTGGCTGCTAAATCTGAGGCTTTCCTTCCAATTTCAAGCTGCAAAGCACTTGCTGAATTGCAGGGAAAGTCCGGGAGGCATTTGCTGTGCTGGCACACTTTCTCCTTCTAGACAGAGTGGAAAAGCTTTTCCCTGCCGTGTAGGCGACAAGAGACGCATTAGACGGCGATCCGGAGCTGTCCGAAGGTAAGCGCCTGTTGCCGGCCTCTTTCGGCACAAGCCCCCGCTCCGGAGCGCACCGCGGCCGGCAGGATGCTCTCTGCCGGCGAAGGTGCCGCTTCTCCGGCAAGGAAGCCTCTGCCGCTTCTCCAGCACACGGAGAGCGTGCTAGCTGCTGAAACGTGAAGAAAGAAGCTGCAGAACACTGGCACTCAGCGTGCAGCTTTCCAGCGGAGAGAAAAAGCTACTTTAACACTCTGCAAGCCTTTCCACTCCCAAAAACATGCACATGGAAGGAGCTGCTGCAAAACCGATGCTGTGCTCGCTGCTGCTCCTCCTGAAGCTCTGGCTGCTAAATCTGAGGCTTTCCTTCCAATTTCAAGCTGCAAAGCACTTGCTGAATTGCAGGGAAAGTCCGGGAGGCATTTGCTGTGCTGGCACACTTTCTCCTTCCTAGACAGAGTGGAAAAGCTTTTCCCTGCCGTGTAGGCGACAAGAGACGCATTAGACGGCGATCCGGAGCTGTCCGAAGGTAAGCGCCTGTTGCCGGCCTCTTTCGGCACAAGCCCCCGCTCCGGAGCGCACCGCGGCCGGCAGGATGCTCTCTGCCGGCGAAGGTGCCGCTTCTCCGGCAAGGAAGCCTCTGCCGCTTCTCCAGCACACGGAGAGCGTGCTAGCTGCTGAAACGTGAAGAAAGAAGCTGCAGAAGACTGGCACTCAGCGTGCAGCTTTCCAGCGGAGAGAAAAAGCTACTTTAACACTCTGCAAGCCTTTCCACTCCCAAAAACATGCACATGGAAGGAGCTGCTGCAAAACCGATGCTGTGCTCGCTGCTGCTCCTCCTGAAGCTCTGGCTGCTAAATCTGAGGCTTTCCTTCCAATTTCAAGCTGCAAAGCACTTGCTGAATTGCAGGGAAAGTCCGGGAGGCATTTGCTGTGCTGGCACACTTTCTCCTTCCTAGATAGAGTGGAAAAGCTTTTCCCTGCCGTGTAGGCGACAAGAGACGCATTAGACGGCGATCCGGAGCTGTCCGAAGGTAAGCGCCTGTTGCCGGCCTCTTTCGGCACAAGCCCCCGCTCCGGAGCGCACCGCGGCCGGCAGGATGCTCTCTGCCGGCGAAGGTGCCGCTTCTCCGGCAAGGAAGCCTCTGCCGCTTCTCCAGCACACGGAGAGCGTGCTAGCTGCTGAAACGTGAAGAAAGAAGCTGCAGAAGACTGGCACTGAGCGTGCAGCTTTCCAGCGGAGAGAAAAAGCTACTTTAACACTCTGCAAGCCTTTCCACTCCCAAAAACATGCACATGGAAGGAGCTGCTGCAAAACCGATGCTGTGCTCGCTGCTGCTCCTCCTGAAGCTCTGGCTGCTAAATCTGAGGCTTTCCTTCCAATTTCAAGCTGCAAAGCACTTGCTGAATTGCAGGGAAAGTCCGGGAGGCATTTGCTGTGCTGGCACACTTTCTCCTTCTAGACAGAGTGGAAAAGCTTTTCCCTGCCGTGTAGGCGACAAGAGACGCATTAGACGGCGATCCGGAGCTGTCCGAAGGTAAGCGCCTGTTGCCGGCCTCTTTCGGCACAAGCCCCCGCTCCGGAGCGCACCGCGGCCGGCAGGATGCTCTCTGCCGGCGAAGGTGCCGCTTCTCCGGCAAGGAAGCCTCTGCCGCTTCTCCAGCACACGGAGAGCGTGCTAGCTGCTGAAACGTGAAGAAAGAAGCTGCAGAACACTGGCACTGAGCGTGCAGCTTTCCAGCGGAGAGAAAAAGCTACTTTAACACTCTGCAAGCCTTTCCACTCCCAAAAACATGCACATGGAAGGAGCTGCTGCAAAACCGATGCTGTGCTCGCTGCTGCTCCTCCTGAAGCTCTGGCTGCTAAATCTGAGGCTTTCCTTCCAATTTCAAGCTGCAAAGCACTTGCTGAATTGCAGGGAAAGTCCGGGAGGCATTTGCTGTGCTGGCACACTTTCTCCTTCTAGACAGAGTGGAAAAGCTTTTCCCTGCCGTGTAGGCGACAAGAGACGCATTAGACGGCGATCCGGAGCTGTCCGAAGGTAAGCGCCTGTTGCCGGCCTCTTTCGGCACAAGCCCCCGCTCCGGAGCGCACCGCGGCCGGCAGGATGCTCTCTGCCGGCGAAGGTGCCGCTTCTCCGGCAAGGAAGCCTCTGCCGCTTCTCCAGCACACGGAGAGCGTGCTAGCTGCTGAAACGTGAAGAAAGAAGCTGCAGAACACTGGCACTGAGCGTGCAGCTTTCCAGCGGAGAGAAAAAGCTACTTTAACACTCTGCAAGCCTTTCCACTCCCAAAAACATGCACATGGAAGGAGCTGCTGCAAAACCGATGCTGTGCTCGCTGCTGCTCCTCCTGAAGCTCTGGCTGCTAAATCTGAGGCTTTCCTTCCAATTTCAAGCTGCAAAGCACTTGCTGAATTCCAGGGAAAGTCCGGGAGGCATTTGCTGTGCTGGCACACTTTCTCCTTCCTAGATAGAGTGGAAAAGCTTTTCCCTGCCGTGTAGGCGACAAGAGACGCATTAGACGGCGATCCGGAGCTGTCCGAAGGTAAGCGCCTGTTGCCGGCCTCTTTCGGCACAAGCCCCCGCTCCGGAGCGCACCGCGGCCGGCAGGATGCTCTCTGCCGGCGAAGGTGCCGCTTCTCCGGCAAGGAAGCCTCTGCCGCTTCTCCAGCACACGGAGAGCGTGCTAGCTGCTGAAACGTGAAGAAAGAAGCTGCAGAACACTGGCACTCAGCGTGCAGCTTTCCAGCGGAGAGAAAAAGCTACTTTAACACTCTGCAAGCCTTTCCACTCCCAAAAACATGCACATGGAAGGAGCTGCTGCAAAACCGATGCTGTGCTCGCTGCTGCTCCTCCTGAAGCTCTGGCTGCTAAATCTGAGGCTTTCCTTCCAATTTCAAGCTGCAAAGCACTTGCTGAATTGCAGGGAAAGTCCGGGAGGCATTTGCTGTGCTGGCACACTTTCTCCTTCCTAGACAGAGTGGAAAAGCTTTTCCCTGCCGTGTAGGCGACAAGAGACGCATTAGACGGCGATCCGGAGCTGTCCGAAGGTAAGCGCCTGTTGCCGGCCTCTTTCGGCACAAGCCCCCGCTCCGGAGCGCACCGCGGCCGGCAGGATGCTCTCTGCCGGCGAAGGTGCCGCTTCTCCGGCAAGGAAGCCTCTGCCGCTTCTCCAGCACACGGAGAGCGTGCTAGCTGCTGAAACGTGAAGAAAGAAGCTGCAGAACACTGGCACTGAGCGTGCAGCTTTCCAGCGGAGAGAAAAAGCTACTTTAACACTCTGCAAGCCTTTCCACTCCCAAAAACATGCACATGGAAGGAGCTGCTGCAAAACCGATGCTGTGCTCGCTGCTGCTCCTCCTGAAGCTCTGGCTGCTAAATCTGAGGCTTTCCTTCCAATTTCAAGCTGCAAAGCACTTGCTGAATTCCAGGGAAAGTCCGGGAGGCATTTGCTGTGCTGGCACACTTTCTCCTTCTAGACAGAGTGGAAAAGCTTTTCCCTGCCGTGTAGGCGACAAGAGACGCATTAGACGGCGATCCGGAGCTGTCCGAAGGTAAGCGCCTGTTGCCGGCCTCTTTCGGCACAAGCCCCCGCTCCGGAGCGCACCGCGGCCGGCAGGATGCTCTCTGCCGGCGAAGGTGCCGCTTCTCCGGCAAGGAAGCCTCTGCCGCTTCTCCAGCACACGGAGAGCGTGCTAGCTGCTGAAACGTGAAGAAAGAAGCTGCAGAACACTGGCACTCAGCGTGCAGCTTTCCAGCGGAGAGAAAAAGCTACTTGAACACTCTGCAAGCCTTTCCACTCCCAAAAACATGCACATGGAAGGAGCTGCTGCAAAACCGATGCTGTGCTCGCTGCTGCTCCTCCTGAAGCTCTGGCTGCTAAATCTGAGGCTTTCCTTCCAATTTCAAGCTGCAAAGCACTTGCTGAATTGCAGGGAAAGTCCGGGAGGCATTTGCTGTGCTGGCACACTTTCTCCTTCCTAGATAGAGTGGAAAAGCTTTTCCCTGCCGTGTAGGCGACAAGAGACGCATTAGACGGCGATCCGGAGCTGTCCGAAGGTAAGCGCCTGTTGCCGGCCTCTTTCGGCACAAGCCCCCGCTCCGGAGCGCACCGCGGCCGGCAGGATGCTCTCTGCCGGCGAAGGTGCCGCTTCTCCGGCAAGGAAGCCTCTGCCGCTTCTCCAGCACACGGAGAGCGTGCTAGCTGCTGAAACGTGAAGAAAGAAGCTGCAGAAGACTGGCACTCAGCGTGCAGCTTTCCAGCGGAGAGAAAAAGCTACTTTAACACTCTGCAAGCCTTTCCACTCCCAAAAACATGCACATGGAAGGAGCTGCTGCAAAACCGATGCTGTGCTCGCTGCTGCTCCTCCTGAAGCTCTGGCTGCTAAATCTGAGGCTTTCCTTCCAATTTCAAGCTGCAAAGCACTTGCTGAATTCCAGGGAAAGTCCGGGAGGCATTTGCTGTGCTGGCACACTTTCTCCTTCTAGACAGAGTGGAAAAGCTTTTCCCTGCCGTGTAGGCGACAAGAGACGCATTAGACGGCGATCCGGAGCTGTCCGAAGGTAAGCGCCTGTTGCCGGCCTCTTTCGGCACAAGCCCCCGCTCCGGAGCGCACCGCGGCCGGCAGGATGCTCTCTGCCGGCGAAGGTGCCGCTTCTCCGGCAAGGAAGCCTCTGCCGCTTCTCCAGCACACGGAGAGCGTGCTAGCTGCTGAAACGTGAAGAAAGAAGCTGCAGAACACTGGCACTCAGCGTGCAGCTTTCCAGCGGAGAGAAAAAGCTACTTTAACACTCTGCAAGCCTTTCCACTCCCAAAAACATGCACATGGAAGGAGCTGCTGCAAAACCGATGCTGTGCTCGCTGCTGCTCCTCCTGAAGCTCTGGCTGCTAAATCTGAGGCTTTCCTTCCAATTTCAAGCTGCAAAGCACTTGCTGAATTGCAGGGAAAGTCCGGGAGGCATTTGCTGTGCTGGCACACTTTCTCCTTCCTAGACAGAGTGGAAAAGCTTTTCCCTGCCGTGTAGGCGACAAGAGACGCATTAGACGGCGATCCGGAGCTGTCCGAAGGTAAGCGCCTGTTGCCGGCCTCTTTCGGCACAAGCCCCCGCTCCGGAGCGCACCGCGGCCGGCAGGATGCTCTCTGCCGGCGAAGGTGCCGCTTCTCCGGCAAGGAAGCCTCTGCCGCTTCTCCAGCACACGGAGAGCGTGCTAGCTGCTGAAACGTGAAGAAAGAAGCTGCAGAACACTGGCACTGAGCGTGCAGCTTTCCAGCGGAGAGAAAAAGCTACTTGAACACTCTGCAAGCCTTTCCACTCCCAAAAACATGCACATGGAAGCAGCTGCTGCAAAACCGATGCTGTGCTCGCTGCTGCTCCTCCTGAAGCTCTGGCTGCTAAATCTGAGGCTTTCCTTCCAATTTCAAGCTGCAAAGCACTTGCTGAATTCCAGGGAAAGTCCGGGAGGCATTTGCTGTGCTGGCACACTTTCTCCTTCTAGACAGAGTGGAAAAGCTTTTCCCTGCCGTGTAGGCGACAAGAGACGCATTAGACGGCGATCCGGAGCTGTCCGAAGGTAAGCGCCTGTTGCCGGCCTCTTTCGGCACAAGCCCCCGCTCCGGAGCGCACCGCGGCCGGCAGGATGCTCTCTGCCGGCGAAGGTGCCGCTTCTCCGGCAAGGAAGCCTCTGCCGCTTCTCCAGCACACGGAGAGCGTGCTAGCTGCTGAAACGTGAAGAAAGAAGCTGCAGAACACTGGCACTGAGCGTGCAGCTTTCCAGCGGAGAGAAAAAGCTACTTGAACACTCTGCAAGCCTTTCCACTCCCAAAAACATGCACATGGAAGGAGCTGCTGCAAAAGCGATGCTGTGCTCGCTGCTGCTCCTCCTGAAGCTCTGGCTGCTAAATCTGAGGCTTTCCTTCCAATTTCAAGCTGCAAAGCACTTGCTGAATTGCAGGGAAAGTCCGGGAGGCATTTGCTGTGCTGGCACACTTTCTCCTTCTAGACAGAGTGGAAAAGCTTTTCCCTGCCGTGTAGGCGACAAGAGACGCATTAGACGGCGATCCGGAGCTGTCCGAAGGTAAGCGCCTGTTGCCGGCCTCTTTCGGCACAAGCCCCCGCTCCGGAGCGCACCGCGGCCGGCATGATGCTCTCTGCCGGCGAAGGTGCCGCTTCTCCGGCAAGGAAGCCTCTGCCGCTTCTCCAGCACACGGAGAGCGTGCTAGCTGCTGAAACGTGAAGAAAGAAGCTGCAGAAGACTGGCACTCAGCGTGCAGCTTTCCAGCGGAGAGAAAAAGCTACTTTAACACTCTGCAAGCCTTTCCACTCCCAAAAACATGCACATGGAAGGAGCTGCTGCAAAACCGATGCTGTGCTCGCTGCTGCTCCTCCTGAAGCTCTGGCTGCTAAATCTGAGGCTTTCCTTCCAATTTCAAGCTGCAAAGCACTTGCTGAATTGCAGGGAAAGTCCGGGAGGCATTTGCTGTGCTGGCACACTTTCTCCTTCTAGACAGAGTGGAAAAGCTTTTCCCTGCCGTGTAGGCGACAAGAGACGCATTAGACGGCGATCCGGAGCTGTCCGAAGGTAAGCGCCTGTTGCCGGCCTCTTTCGGCACAAGCCCCCGCTCCGGAGCGCACCGCGGCCGGCAGGATGCTCTCTGCCGGCGAAGGTGCCGCTTCTCCGGCAAGGAAGCCTCTGCCGCTTCTCCAGCACACGGAGAGCGTGCTAGCTGCTGAAACGTGAAGAAAGAAGCTGCAGAAGACTGGCACTCAGCGTGCAGCTTTCCAGCGGAGAGAAAAAGCTACTTTAACACTCTGCAAGCCTTTCCACTCCCAAAAACATGCACATGGAAGGAGCTGCTGCAAAACCGATGCTGTGCTCGCTGCTGCTCCTCCTGAAGCTCTGGCTGCTAAATCTGAGGCTTTCCTTCCAATTTCAAGCTGCAAAGCACTTGCTGAATTCCAGGGAAAGTCCGGGAGGCATTTGCTGTGCTGGCACACTTTCTCCTTCTAGACAGAGTGGAAAAGCTTTTCCCTGCCGTGTAGGCGACAAGAGACGCATTAGACGGCGATCCGGAGCTGTCCGAAGGTAAGCGCCTGTTGCCGGCCTCTTTCGGCACAAGCCCCCGCTCCGGAGCGCACCGCGGCCGGCAGGATGCTCTCTGCCGGCGAAGGTGCCGCTTCTCTGGCAAGGAAGCCTCTGCCGCTTCTCCAGCACACGGAGAGCGTGCTAGCTGCTGAAACGTGAAGAAAGAAGCTGCAGAACACTGGCACTCAGCGTGCAGCTTTCCAGCGGAGAGAAAAAGCTACTTTAACACTCTGCAAGCCTTTCCACTCCCAAAAACATGCACATGGAAGGAGCTGCTGCAAAACCGATGCTGTGCTCGCTGCTGCTCCTCCTGAAGCTCTGGCTGCTAAATCTGAGGCTTTCCTTCCAATTTCAAGCTGCAAAGCACTTGCTGAATTCCAGGGAAAGTCCGGGAGGCATTTGCTGTGCTGGCACACTTTCTCCTTCTAGACAGAGTGGAAAAGCTTTTCCCTGCCGTGTAGGCGACAAGAGACGCATTAGACGGCGATCCGGAGCTGTCCGAAGGTAAGCGCCTGTTGCCGGCCTCTTTCGGCACAAGCCCCCGCTCCGGAGCGCACCGCGGCCGGCAGGATGCTCTCTGCCGGCGAAGGTGCCGCTTCTCCGGCAAGGAAGCCTCTGCCGCTTCTCCAGCACACGGAGAGCGTGCTAGCTGCTGAAACGTGAAGAAAGAAGCTGCAGAACACTGGCACTCAGCGTGCAGCTTTCCAGCGGAGAGAAAAAGCTACTTTAACACTCTGCAAGCCTTTCCACTCCCAAAAACATGCACATGGAAGGAGCTGCTGCAAAACCGATGCTGTGCTCGCTGCTGCTCCTCCTGAAGCTCTGGCTGCTAAATCTGAGGCTTTCCTTCCAATTTCAAGCTGCAAAGCACTTGCTGAATTGCAGGGAAAGTCCGGGAGGCATTTGCTGTGCTGGCACACTTTCTCCTTCCTAGATAGAGTGGAAAAGCTTTTCCCTGCCGTGTAGGCGACAAGAGACGCATTAGACGGCGATCCGGAGCTGTCCGAAGGTAAGCGCCTGTTGCCGGCCTCTTTCGGCACAAGCTCCCGCTCCGGAGCGCACCGCGGCCGGCAGGATGCTCTCTGCCGGCGAAGGTGCCGCTTCTCCGGCAAGGAAGCCTCTGCCGCTTCTCCAGCACACAGAGAGCGTGCTAGCTGCTGAAACGTGAAGAAAGAAGCTGCAGAACACTGGCACTGAGCGTGCAGCTTTCCAGCGGAGAGAAAAAGCTACTTGAACACTCTGCAAGCCTTTCCACTCCCAAAAACATGCACATGGAAGGAGCTGCTGCAAAACCGATGCTGTGCTCGCTGCTGCTCCTCCTGAAGCTCTGGCTGCTAAATCTGAGGCTTTCCTTCCAATTTCAAGCTGCAAAGCACTTGCTGAATTCCAGGGAAAGTCCGGGAGGCATTTGCTGTGCTGGCACACTTTCTCCTTCTAGACAGAGTGGAAAAGCTTTTCCCTGCCGTGTAGGCGACAAGAGACGCATTAGACGGCGATCCGGAGCTGTCCGAAGGTAAGCGCCTGTTGCCGGCCTCTTTCGGCACAAGCCCCCGCTCCGGAGCGCACCGCGGCCGGCAGGATGCTCTCTGCCGGCGAAGGTGCCGCTTCTCCGGCAAGGAAGCCTCTGCCGCTTCTCCAGCACACGGAGAGCGTGCTAGCTGCTGAAACGTGAAGAAAGAAGCTGCAGAACACTGGCACTGAGCGTGCAGCTTTCCAGCGGAGAGAAAAAGCTACTTGAACACTCTGCAAGCCTTTCCACTCCCAAAAACATGCACATGGAAGGAGCTGCTGCAAAACCGATGCTGTGCTCGCTGCTGCTCCTCCTGAAGCTCTGGCTGCTAAATCTGAGGCTTTCCTTCCAATTTCAAGCTGCAAAGCACTTGCTGAATTCCAGGGAAAGTCCGGGAGGCATTTGCTGTGCTGGCACACTTTCTCCTTCTAGACAGAGTGGAAAAGCTTTTCCCTGCCGTGTAGGCGACAAGAGACGCATTAGACGGCGATCCGGAGCTGTCCGAAGGTAAGCGCCTGTTGCCGGCCTCTTTCGGCACAAGCCCCCGCTCCGGAGCGCACCGCGGCCAGCAGGATGCTCTCTGCCGGCGAAGGTGCCGCTTCTCCGGCAAGGAAGCCTCTGCCGCTTCTCCAGCACACGGAGAGCGTGCTAGCTGCTGAAACGTGAAGAAAGAAGCTGCAGAAGACTGGCACTGAGCGTGCAGCTTTCCAGCGGAGAGAAAAAGCTACTTGAACACTCTGCAAGCCTTTCCACTCCCAAAAACATGCACATGGAAGGAGCTGCTGCAAAACCGATGCTGTGCTCGCTGCTGCTCCTCCTGAAGCTCTGGCTGCTAAATCTGAGGCTTTCCTTCCAATTTCAAGCTGCAAAGCACTTGCTGAATTGCAGGGAAAGTCCGGGAGGCATTTGCTGTGCTGGCACACTTTCTCCTTCCTAGATAGAGTGGAAAAGCTTTTCCCTGCCGTGTAGGCGACAAGAGACGCATTAGACGGCGATCCGGAGCTGTCCGAAGGTAAGCGCCTGTTGCCGGCCTCTTTCGGCACAAGCCCCCGCTCCGGAGCGCACCGCGGCCGGCAGGATGCTCTCTGCCGGCGAAGGTGCCGCTTCTCCGGCAAGGAAGCCTCTGCCGCTTCTCCAGCACACGGAGAGCGTGCTAGCTGCTGAAACGTGAAGAAAGAAGCTGCAGAAGACTGGCACTGAGCGTGCAGCTTTCCAGCGGAGAGAAAAAGCTACTTTAACACTCTGCAAGCCTTTCCACTCCCAAAAACATGCACATGGAAGGAGCTGCTGCAAAACCGATGCTGTGCTCGCTGCTGCTCCTCCTGAAGCTCTGGCTGCTAAATCTGAGGCTTTCCTTTCTAATTTCAAGCTGCAAAGCACTTGCTGAATTGCAGGGAAAGTCCGGGAGGCATTTGCTGTGCTGGCACACTTTCTCCTTCTAGACAGAGTGGAAAAGCTTTTCCCTGCCGTGTAGGCGACAAGAGACGCATTAGACGGCGATCCGGAGCTGTCCGAAGGTAAGCGCCTGTTGCCGGCCTCTTTCGGCACAAGCCCCCGCTCCGGAGCGCACCGCGGCCGGCAGGATGCTCTCTGCCGGCGAAGGTGCCGCTTCTCCGGCAAGGAAGCCTCTGCCGCTTCTCCAGCACACGGAGAGCGTGCTAGCTGCTGAAACGTGAAGAAAGAAGCTGCAGAACACTGGCACTGAGCGTGCAGCTTTCCAGCGGAGAGAAAAAGCTACTTGAACACTCTGCAAGCCTTTCCACTCCCAAAAACATGCACATGGAAGGAGCTGCTGCAAAACCGATGCTGTGCTCGCTGCTGCTCCTCCTGAAGCTCTGGCTGCTAAATCTGAGGCTTTCCTTCCAATTTCAAGCTGCAAAGCACTTGCTGAATTGCAGGGAAAGTCCGGGAGGCATTTGCTGTGCTGGCACACTTTCTCCTTCCTAGACAGAGTGGAAAAGCTTTTCCCTGCCGTGTAGGCGACAAGAGACGCATTAGACGGCGATCCGGAGCTGTCCGAAGGTAAGCGCCTGTTGCCGGCCTCTTTCGGCACAAGCCCCCGCTCCGGAGCGCACCGCGGCCGGCAGGATGCTCTCTGCCGGCGAAGGTGCCGCTTCTCTGGCAAGGAAGCCTCTGCCGCTTCTCCAGCACACGGAGAGCGTGCTAGCTGCTGAAACGTGAAGAAAGAAGCTGCAGAACACTGGCACTGAGCGTGCAGCTTTCCAGCGGAGAGAAAAAGCTACTTTAACACTCTGCAAGCCTTTCCACTCCCAAAAACATGCACATGGAAGGAGCTGCTGCAAAACCGATGCTGTGCTCGCTGCTGCTCCTCCTGAAGCTCTGGCTGCTAAATCTGAGGCTTTCCTTCCAATTTCAAGCTGCAAAGCACTTGCTGAATTGCAGGGAAAGTCCGGGAGGCATTTGCTGTGCTGGCACACTTTCTCCTTCCTAGACAGAGTGGAAAAGCTTTTCCCTGCCGTGTAGGCGACAAGAGACGCATTAGACGGCGATCCGGAGCTGTCCGAAGGTAAGCGCCTGTTGCCGGCCTCTTTCGGCACAAGCGCCCGCTCCGGAGCGCACCGCGGCCGGCAGGATGCTCTCTGCCGGCGAAGGTGCCGCTTCTCCGGCAAGGAAGCCTCTGCCGCTTCTCCAGCACACGGAGAGCGTGCTAGCTGCTGAAACGTGAAGAAAGAAGCTGCAGAACACTGGCACTGAGCGTGCAGCTTTCCAGCGGAGAGAAAAAGCTACTTTAACACTCTGCAAGCCTTTCCACTCCCAAAAACATGCACATGGAAGGAGCTGCTGCAAAACCGATGCTGTGCTCGCTGCTGCTCCTCCTGAAGCTCTGGCTGCTAAATCTGAGGCTTTCCTTCCAATTTCAAGCTGCAAAGCACTTGCTGAATTGCAGGGAAAGTCCGGGAGGCATTTGCTGTGCTGGCACACTTTCTCCTTCTAGACAGAGTGGAAAAGCTTTTCCCTGCCGTGTAGGCGACAAGAGACGCATTAGACGGCGATCCGGAGCTGTCCGAAGGTAAGCGCCTGTTGCCGGCCTCTTTCGGCACAAGCCCCCGCTCCGGAGCGCACCGCGGCCGGCAGGATGCTCTCTGCCGGCGAAGGTGCCGCTTCTCCGGCAAGGAAGCCTCTGCCGCTTCTCCAGCACACGGAGAGCGTGCTAGCTGCTGAAACGTGAAGAAAGAAGCTGCAGAACACTGGCACTGAGCGTGCAGCTTTCCAGCGGAGAGAAAAAGCTACTTTAACACTCTGCAAGCCTTTCCACTCCCAAAAACATGCACATGGAAGGAGCTGCTGCAAAACCGATGCTGTGCTCGCTGCTGCTCCTCCTGAAGCTCTGGCTGCTAAATCTGAGGCTTTCCTTCCAATTTCAAGCTGCAAAGCACTTGCTGAATTCCAGGGAAAGTCCGGGAGGCATTTGCTGTGCTGGCACACTTTCTCCTTCCTAGATAGAGTGGAAAAGCTTTTCCCTGCCGTGTAGGCGACAAGAGACGCATTAGACGGCGATCCGGAGCTGTCCGAAGGTAAGCGCCTGTTGCCGGCCTCTTTCGGCACAAGCCCCCGCTCCGGAGCGCACCGCGGCCGGCAGGATGCTCTCTGCCGGCGAAGGTGCCGCTTCTCCGGCAAGGAAGCCTCTGCCGCTTCTCCAGCACACGGAGAGCGTGCTAGCTGCTGAAACGTGAAGAAAGAAGCTGCAGAACACTGGCACTCAGCGTGCAGCTTTCCAGCGGAGAGAAAAAGCTACTTTAACACTCTGCAAGCCTTTCCACTCCCAAAAACATGCACATGGAAGGAGCTGCTGCAAAAGCGATGCTGTGCTCGCTGCTGCTCCTCCTGAAGCTCTGGCTGCTAAATCTGAGGCTTTCCTTCCAATTTCAAGCTGCAAAGCACTTGCTGAATTGCAGGGAAAGTCCGGGAGGCATTTGCTGTGCTGGCACACTTTCTCCTTCTAGACAGAGTGGAAAAGCTTTTCCCTGCCGTGTAGGCGACAAGAGACGCATTAGACGGCGATCCGGAGCTGTCCGAAGGTAAGCGCCTGTTGCCGGCCTCTTTCGGCACAAGCCCCCGCTCCGGAGCGCACCGCGGCCGGCAGGATGCTCTCTGCCGGCGAAGGTGCCGCTTCTCCGGCAAGGAAGCCTCTGCCGCTTCTCCAGCACACGGAGAGCGTGCTAGCTGCTGAAACGTGAAGAAAGAAGCTGCAGAACACTGGCACTCAGCGTGCAGCTTTCCAGCGGAGAGAAAAAGCTACTTTAACACTCTGCAAGCCTTTCCACTCCCAAAAACATGCACATGGAAGGAGCTGCTGCAAAACCGATGCTGTGCTCGCTGCTGCTCCTCCTGAAGCTCTGGCTGCTAAATCTGAGGCTTTCCTTCCAATTTCAAGCTGCAAAGCACTTGCTGAATTCCAGGGAAAGTCCGGGAGGCATTTGCTGTGCTGGCACACTTTCTCCTTCTAGACAGAGTGGAAAAGCTTTTCCCTGCCGTGTAGGCGACAAGAGACGCATTAGACGGCGATCCGGAGCTGTCCGAAGGTAAGCGCCTGTTGCCGGCCTCTTTCGGCACAAGCCCCCGCTCCGGAGCGCACCGCGGCCGGCAGGATGCTCTCTGCCGGCAAAGGTGCCGCTTCTCCGGCAAGGAAGCCTCTGCCGCTTCTCCAGCACACGGAGAGCGTGCTAGCTGCTGAAACGTGAAGAAAGAAGCTGCAGAACACTGGCACTCAGCGTGCAGCTTTCCAGCGGAGAGAAAAAGCTACTTGAACACTCTGCAAGCCTTTCCACTCCCAAAAACATGCACATGGAAGGAGCTGCTGCAAAACCGATGCTGTGCTCGCTGCTGCTCCTCCTGAAGCTCTGGCTGCTAAATCTGAGGCTTTCCTTCCAATTTCAAGCTGCAAAGCACTTGCTGAATTGCAGGGAAAGTCCGGGAGGCATTTGCTGTGCTGGCACACTTTCTCCTTCCTAGATAGAGTGGAAAAGCTTTTCCCTGCCGTGTAGGCGACAAGAGACGCATTAGACGGCGATCCGGAGCTGTCCGAAGGTAAGCGCCTGTTGCCGGCCTCTTTCGGCACAAGCCCCCGCTCCGGAGCGCACCGCGGCCGGCAGGATGCTCTCTGCCGGCGAAGGTGCCGCTTCTCCGGCAAGGAAGCCTCTGCCGCTTCTCCAGCACACGGAGAGCGTGCTAGCTGCTGAAACGTGAAGAAAGAAGCTGCAGAAGACTGGCACTCAGCGTGCAGCTTTCCAGCGGAGAGAAAAAGCTACTTTAACACTCTGCAAGCCTTTCCACTCCCAAAAACATGCACATGGAAGGAGCTGCTGCAAAAGCGATGCTGTGCTCGCTGCTGCTCCTCCTGAAGCTCTGGCTGCTAAATCTGAGGCTTTCCTTCCAATTTCAAGCTGCAAAGCACTTGCTGAATTGCAGGGAAAGTCCGGGAGGCATTTGCTGTGCTGGCACACTTTCTCCTTCTAGACAGAGTGGAAAAGCTTTTCCCAGCCGTGCAGGCGACAAGAGACGCATTAGACGGCGATCCGGAGCTGTCCGAAGGTAAGCGCCTGTTGCCGGCCTCTTTCGGCACAAGCCCCCGCTCCGGAGCGCACCGCGGCCGGCAGGATGCTCTCTGCCGGCGAAGGTGCCGCTTCTCCGGCAAGGAAGCCTCTGCCGCTTCTCCAGCACACGGAGAGCGTGCTAGCTGCTGAAACGTGAAGAAAGAAGCTGCAGAACACTGGCACTGAGCGTGCAGCTTTCCAGCGGAGAGAAAAAGCTACTTTAACACTCTGCAAGCCTTTCCACTCCCAAAAACATGCACATGGAAGGAGCTGCTGCAAAACCGATGCTGTGCTCGCTGCTGCTCCTCCTGAAGCTCTGGCTGCTAAATCTGAGGCTTTCCTTCCAATTTCAAGCTGCAAAGCACTTGCTGAATTCCAGGGAAAGTCCGGGAGGCATTTGCTGTGCTGGCACACTTTCTCCTTCCTAGACAGAGTGGAAAAGCTTTTCCCTGCCGTGTAGGCGACAAGAGACGCATTAGACGGCGATCCGGAGCTGTCCGAAGGTAAGCGCCTGTTGCCGGCCTCTTTCGGCACAAGCCCCCGCTCCGGAGCGCACCGCGGCCGGCAGGATGCTCTCTGCCGGCGAAGGTGCCGCTTCTCCGGCAAGGAAGCCTCTGCCGCTTCTCCAGCACACGGAGAGCGTGCTAGCTGCTGAAACGTGAAGAAAGAAGCTGCAGAACACTGGAACTGAGCGTGCAGCTTTCCAGCGGACAGAAAAAGCTACTTGAACACTCTGCAAGCCTTTCCACTCCCAAAAACATGCACATGGAAGGAGCTGCTGCAAAAGCGATGCTGTGCTCGCTGCTGCTCCTCCTGAAGCTCTGGCTGCTAAATCTGAGGCTTTCCTTCCAATTTCAAGCTGCAAAGCACTTGCTGAATTGCAGGGAAAGTCCGGGAGGCATTTGCTGTGCTGGCACACTTTCTCCTTCCTAGACAGAGTGGAAAAGCTTTTCCCTGCCGTGTAGGCGACAAGAGACGCATTAGACGGCGATCCGGAGCTGTCCGAAGGTAAGCGCCTGTTGCCGGCCTCTTTCGGCACAAGCCCCCGCTCCGGAGCGCCCCGCGGCCGGCAGGATGCTCTCTGCCGGCGAAGGTGCCGCTTCTCCGGCAAGGAAGCCTCTGCCGCTTCTCCAGCACACGGAGAGCGTGCTAGCTGCTGAAACGTGAAGAAAGAAGCTGCAGAACACTGGCACTGAGCGTGCAGCTTTCCAGCGGAGAGAAAAAGCTACTTTAACACTCTGCAAGCCTTTCCACTCCCAAAAACATGCACATGGAAGGAGCTGCTGCAAAACCGATGCTGTGCTCGCTGCTGCTCCTCCTGAAGCTCTGGCTGCTAAATCTGAGGCTTTCCTTCCAATTTCAAGCTGCAAAGCACTTGCTGAATTCCAGGGAAAGTCCGGGAGGCATTTGCTGTGCTGGCACACTTTCTCCTTCTAGACAGAGTGGAAAAGCTTTTCCCTGCCGTGTAGGCGACAAGAGACGCATTAGACGGCGATCCGGAGCTGTCCGAAGGTAAGCGCCTGTTGCCGGCCTCTTTCGGCACAAGCCCCCGCTCCGGAGCGCACCGCGGCCGGCAGGATGCTCTCTGCCGGCAAAGGTGCCGCTTCTCCGGCAAGGAAGCCTCTGCCGCTTCTCCAGCACACGGAGAGCGTGCTAGCTGCTGAAACGTGAAGAAAGAAGCTGCAGAAGACTGGCACTCAGCGTGCAGCTTTCCAGCGGAGAGAAAAAGCTACTTTAACACTCTGCAAGCCTTTCCACTCCCAAAAACATGCACATGGAAGGAGCTGCTGCAAAACCGATGCTGTGCTCGCTGCTGCTCCTCCTGAAGCTCTGGCTGCTAAATCTGAGGCTTTCCTTCCAATTTCAAGCTGCAAAGCACTTGCTGAATTCCAGGGAAAGTCCGGGAGGCATTTGCTGTGCTGGCACACTTTCTCCTTCCTAGATAGAGTGGAAAAGCTTTTCCCTGCCGTGTAGGCGACAAGAGACGCATTAGACGGCGATCCGGAGCTGTCCGAAGGTAAGCGCCTGTTGCCGGCCTCTTTCGGCACAAGCCCCCGCTCCGGAGCGCACCGCGGCCGGCAGGATGCTCTCTGCCGGCGAAGGTGCCGCTTCTCCGGCAAGGAAGCCTCTGCCGCTTCTCCAGCACACGGAGAGCGTGCTAGCTGCTGAAACGTGAAGAAAGAAGCTGCAGAACACTGGCACTCAGCGTGCAGCTTTCCAGCGGAGAGAAAAAGCTACTTGAACACTCTGCAAGCCTTTCCACTCCCAAAAACATGCACATGGAAGGAGCTGCTGCAAAACCGATGCTGTGCTCGCTGCTGCTCCTCCTGAAGCTCTGGCTGCTAAATCTGAGGCTTTCCTTCCAATTTCAAGCTGCAAAGCACTTGCTGAATTGCAGGGAAAGTCCGGGAGGCATTTGCTGTGCTGGCACACTTTCTCCTTCTAGACAGAGTGGAAAAGCTTTTCCCTGCCGTGCAGGCGACAAGAGACGCATTAGACGGCGATCCGGAGCTGTCCGAAGGTAAGCGCCTGTTGCCGGCCTCTTTCGGCACAAGCCCCCGCTCCGGAGCGCACCGCGGCCGGCAGGATGCTCTCTGCCGGCGAAGGTGCCGCTTCTCCGGCAAGGAAGCCTCTGCCGCTTCTCCAGCACACGGAGAGCGTGCTAGCTGCTGAAACGTGAAGAAAGAAGCTGCAGAAGACTGGCACTGAGCGTGCAGCTTTCCAGCGGACAGAAAAAGCTACTTGAACACTCTGCAAGCCTTTCCACTCCCAAAAACATGCACATGGAAGGAGCTGCTGCAAAAGCGATGCTGTGCTCGCTGCTGCTCCTCCTGAAGCTCTGGCTGCTAAATCTGAGGCTTTCCTTCCAATTTCAAGCTGCAAAGCACTTGCTGAATTCCAGGGAAAGTCCGGGAGGCATTTGCTGTGCTGGCACACTTTCTCCTTCCTAGACAGAGTGGAAAAGCTTTTCCCTGCCGTGTAGGCGGCAAGAGACGCATTAGACGGCGATCCGGAGCTATCCGAAGGTAAGCGCCTGTTGCCGGCCTCTTTCGGCACAAGCCCCCGCTCCGGAGCGCCCCGCGGCCGGCAGGATGCTCTCTGCCGGCGAAGGTGCCGCTTCTCCGGCAAGGAAGCCTCTGCCGCTTCTCCAGCACACGGAGAGCGTGCTAGCTGCTGAAACGTGAAGAAAGAAGCTGCAGAACACTGGCACTGAGCGTGCAGCTTTCCAGCGGAGAGAAAAAGCTACTTTAACACTCTGCAAGCCTTTCCACTCCCAAAAACATGCACATGGAAGGAGCTGCTGCAAAACCGATGCTGTGCTCGCTGCTGCTCCTCCTGAAGCTCTGGCTGCTAAATCTGAGGCTTTCCTTCCAATTTCAAGCTGCAAAGCACTTGCTGAATTCCAGGGAAAGTCCGGGAGGCATTTGCTGTGCTGGCACACTTTCTCCTTCTAGACAGAGTGGAAAAGCTTTTCCCTGCCGTGTAGGCGACAAGAGACGCATTAGACGGCGATCCGGAGCTGTCCGAAGGTAAGCGCCTGTTGCCGGCCTCTTTCGGCACAAGCCCCCGCTCCGGAGCGCACCGCGGCCGGCAGGATGCTCTCTGCCGGCAAAGGTGCCGCTTCTCCGGCAAGGAAGCCTCTGCCGCTTCTCCAGCACACGGAGAGCGTGCTAGCTGCTGAAACGTGAAGAAAGAAGCTGCAGAACACTGGAACTGAGCGTGCAGCTTTCCAGCGGACAGAAAAAGCTACTTGAACACTCTGCAAGCCTTTCCACTCCCAAAAACATGCACATGGAAGGAGCTGCTGCAAAACCGATGCTGTGCTCGCTGCTGCTCCTCCTGAAGCTCTGGCTGCTAAATCTGAGGCTTTCCTTCCAATTTCAAGCTGCAAAGCACTTGCTGAATTCCAGGGAAAGTCCGGGAGGCATTTGCTGTGCTGGCACACTTTCTCCTTCCTAGATAGAGTGGAAAAGCTTTTCCCTGCCGTGTAGGCGACAAGAGACGCATTAGACGGCGATCCGGAGCTGTCCGAAGGTAAGCGCCTGTTGCCGGCCTCTTTCGGCACAAGCCCCCGCTCCGGAGCGCACCGCGGCCGGCAGGATGCTCTCTGCCGGCGAAGGTGCCGCTTCTCCGGCAAGGAAGCCTCTGCCGCTTCTCCAGCACACGGAGAGCGTGCTAGCTGCTGAAACGTGAAGAAAGAAGCTGCAGAACACTGGCACTCAGCGTGCAGCTTTCCAGCGGAGAGAAAAAGCTACTTGAACACTCTGCAAGCCTTTCCACTCCCAAAAACATGCACATGGAAGGAGCTGCTGCAAAACCGATGCTGTGCTCGCTGCTGCTCCTCCTGAAGCTCTGGCTGCTAAATCTGAGGCTTTCCTTCCAATTTCAAGCTGCAAAGCACTTGCTGAATTGCAGGGAAAGTCCGGGAGGCATTTGCTGTGCTGGCACACTTTCTCCTTCTAGACAGAGTGGAAAAGCTTTTCCCTGCCGTGCAGGCGACAAGAGACGCATTAGACGGCGATCCGGAGCTGTCCGAAGGTAAGCGCCTGTTGCCGGCCTCTTTCGGCACAAGCCCCCGCTCCGGAGCGCACCGCGGCCGGCAGGATGCTCTCTGCCGGCGAAGGTGCCGCTTCTCCGGCAAGGAAGCCTCTGCCGCTTCTCCAGCACACGGAGAGCGTGCTAGCTGCTGAAACGTGAAGAAAGAAGCTGCAGAACACTGGCACTGAGCGTGCAGCTTTCCAGCGGAGAGAAAAAGCTACTTTAACACTCTGCAAGCCTTTCCACTCCCAAAAACATGCACATGGAAGGAGCTGCTGCAAAACCGATGCTGTGCTCGCTGCTGCTCCTCCTGAAGCTCTGGCTGCTAAATCTGAGGCTTTCCTTCCAATTTCAAGCTGCAAAGCACTTGCTGAATTCCAGGGAAAGTCCGGGAGGCATTTGCTGTGCTGGCACACTTTCTCCTTCCTAGACAGAGTGGAAAAGCTTTTCCCTGCCGTGTAGGCGACAAGAGACGCATTAGACGGCGATCCGGAGCTGTCCGAAGGTAAGCGCCTGTTGCCGGCCTCTTTCGGCACAAGCCCCCGCTCCGGAGCGCACCGCGGCCGGCAGGATGCTCTCTGCCGGCGAAGGTGCCGCTTCTCCGGCAAGGAAGCCTCTGCCGCTTCTCCAGCACACGGAGAGCGTGCTAGCTGCTGAAACGTGAAGAAAGAAGCTGCAGAACACTGGCACTGAGCGTGCAGCTTTCCAGCGGAGAGAAAAAGCTACTTGAACACTCTGCAAGCCTTTCCACTCCCAAAAACATGCACATGGAAGGAGCTGCTGCAAAAGCGATGCTGTGCTCGCTGCTGCTCCTCCTGAAGCTCTGGCTGCTAAATCTGAGGCTTTCCTTCCAATTTCAAGCTGCAAAGCACTTGCTGAATTCCAGGGAAAGCCCGGGAGGCATTTGCTGTGCTGGCACACTTTCTCCTTCCTAGATAGAGTGGAAAAGCTTTTCCCTGCCGTGTAGGCGACAAGAGACGCATTAGACGGCGATCCGGAGCTGTCCGAAGGTAAGCGCCTGTTGCCGGCCTCTTTCGGCACAAGCCCCCGCTCCGGAGCGCACCGCGGCCGGCAGGATGCTCTCTGCCGGCGAAGGTGCCGCTTCTCCGGCAAGGAAGCCTCTGCCGCTTCTCCAGCACACGGAGAGCGTGCTAGCTGCTGAAACGTGAAGAAAGAAGCTGCAGAAGACTGGCACTGAGCGTGCAGCTTTCCAGCGGAGAGAAAAAGCTACTTGAACACTCTGCAAGCCTTTCCACTCCCAAAAACATGCACATGGAAGGAGCTGCTGCAAAACCGATGCTGTGCTCGCTGCTGCTCCTCCTGAAGCTCTGGCTGCTAAATCTGAGGCTTTCCTTCCAATTTCAAGCTGCAAAGCACTTGCTGAATTCCAGGGAAAGTCCGGGAGGCATTTGCTGTGCTGGCACACTTTCTCCTTCCTAGATAGAGTGGAAAAGCTTTTCCCTGCCGTGTAGGCGACAAGAGACGCATTAGACGGCGATCCGGAGCTGTCCGAAGGTAAGCGCCTGTTGCCGGCCTCTTTCGGCACAAGCCCCCGCTCCGGAGCGCACCGCGGCCGGCAGGATGCTCTCTGCCGGCGAAGGTGCCGCTTCTCCGGCAAGGAAGCCTCTGCCGCTTCTCCAGCACACGGAGAGCGTGCTAGCTGCTGAAACGTGAAGAAAGAAGCTGCAGAACACTGGCACTCAGCGTGCAGCTTTCCAGCGGAGAGAAAAAGCTACTTTAACACTCTGCAAGCCTTTCCACTCCCAAAAACATGCACATGGAAGGAGCTGCTGCAAAACCGATGCTGTGCTCGCTGCTGCTCCTCCTGAAGCTCTGGCTGCTAAATCTGAGGCTTTCCTTCCAATTTCAAGCTGCAAAGCACTTGCTGAATTGCAGGGAAAGTCCGGGAGGCATTTGCTGTGCTGGCACACTTTCTCCTTCTAGACAGAGTGGAAAAGCTTTTCCCTGCCGTGTAGGCGACAAGAGACGCATTAGACGGCGATCCGGAGCTGTCCGAAGGTAAGCGCCTGTTGCCGGCCTCTTTCGGCACAAGCCCCCGCTCCGGAGCGCACCGCGGCCGGCAGGATGCTCTCTGCCGGCGAAGGTGCCGCTTCTCCGGCAAGGAAGCCTCTGCCGCTTCTCCAGCACACGGAGAGCGTGCTAGCTGCTGAAACGTGAAGAAAGAAGCTGCAGAACACTGGCACTGAGCGTGCAGCTTTCCAGCGGAGAGAAAAAGCTACTTTAACACTCTGCAAGCCTTTCCACTCCCAAAAACATGCACATGGAAGGAGCTGCTGCAAAACCGATGCTGTGCTCGCTGCTGCTCCTCCTGAAGCTCTGGCTGCTAAATCTGAGGCTTTCCTTCCAATTTCAAGCTGCAAAGCACTTGCTGAATTCCAGGGAAAGTCCGGGAGGCATTTGCTGTGCTGGCACACTTTCTCCTTCTAGACAGAGTGGAAAAGCTTTTCCCTGCCGTGTAGGCGACAAGAGACGCATTAGACGGCGATCCGGAGCTGTCCGAAGGTAAGCGCCTGTTGCCGGCCTCTTTCGGCACAAGCCCCCGCTCCGGAGCGCACCGCGGCCGGCAGGATGCTCTCTGCCGGCAAAGGTGCCGCTTCTCCGGCAAGGAAGCCTCTGCCGCTTCTCCAGCACACGGAGAGCGTGCTAGCTGCTGAAACGTGAAGAAAGAAGCTGCAGAAGACTGGCACTGAGCGTGCAGCTTTCCAGCGGAGAGAAAAAGCTACTTTAACACTCTGCAAGCCTTTCCACTCCCAAAAACATGCACATGGAAGGAGCTGCTGCAAAACCGATGCTGTGCTCGCTGCTGCTCCTCCTGAAGCTCTGGCTGCTAAATCTGAGGCTTTCCTTCCAATTTCAAGCTGCAAAGCACTTGCTGAATTCCAGGGAAAGTCCGGGAGGCATTTGCTGTGCTGGCACACTTTCTCCTTCCTAGATAGAGTGGAAAAGCTTTTCCCTGCCGTGTAGGCGACAAGAGACGCATTAGACGGCGATCCGGAGCTGTCCGAAGGTAAGCGCCTGTTGCCGGCCTCTTTCGGCACAAGCCCCCGCTCCGGAGCGCACCGCGGCCGGCAGGATGCTCTCTGCCGGCGAAGGTGCCGCTTCTCCGGCAAGGAAGCCTCTGCCGCTTCTCCAGCACACGGAGAGCGTGCTAGCTGCTGAAACGTGAAGAAAGAAGCTGCAGAACACTGGCACTCAGCGTGCAGCTTTCCAGCGGAGAGAAAAAGCTACTTTAACACTCTGCAAGCCTTTCCACTCCCAAAAACATGCACATGGAAGGAGCTGCTGCAAAAGCGATGCTGTGCTCGCTGCTGCTCCTCCTGAAGCTCTGGCTGCTAAATCTGAGGCTTTCCTTCCAATTTCAAGCTGCAAAGCACTTGCTGAATTCCAGGGAAAGTCCGGGAGGCATTTGCTGTGCTGCCACACTTTCTCCTTCTAGACAGAGTGGAAAAGCTTTTCCCAGCCGTGCAGGCGACAAGAGACGCATTAGACGGCGATCCGGAGCTGTCCGAAGGTAAGCGCCTGTTGCCGGCCTCTTTCGGCACAAGCCCCCGCTCCGGAGCGCACCGCGGCCGGCAGGATGCTCTCTGCCGGCGAAGGTGCCGCTTCTCCGGCAAGGAAGCCTCTGCCGCTTCTCCAGCACACGGAGAGCGTGCTAGCTGCTGAAACGTGAAGAAAGAAGCTGCAGAAGACTGGCACTGAGCGTGCAGCTTTCCAGCGGAGAGAAAAAGCTACTTTAACACTCTGCAAGCCTTTCCACTCCCAAAAACATGCACATGGAAGGAGCTGCTGCAAAACCGATGCTGTGCTCGCTGCTGCTCCTCCTGAAGCTCTGGCTGCTAAATCTGAGGCTTTCCTTCCAATTTCAAGCTGCAAAGCACTTGCTGAATTGCAGGGAAAGTCCGGGAGGCATTTGCTGTGCTGGCACACTTTCTCCTTCCTAGACAGAGTGGAAAAGCTTTTCCCTGCCGTGTAGGCCACAAGAGACGCATTAGACGGCGATCCGGAGCTGTCCGAAGGTAAGCGCCTGTTGCCGGCCTCTTTCGGCACAAGCCCCCGCTCCGGAGCGCACCGCGGCCGGCAGGATGCTCTCTGCCGGCGAAGGTGCCGCTTCTCCGGCAAGGAAGCCTCTGCCGCTTCTCCAGCACACGGAGAGCGTGCTAGCTGCTGAAACGTGAAGAAAGAAGCTGCAGAACACTGGCACTCAGCGTGCAGCTTTCCAGCGGAGAGAAAAAGCTACTTTAACACTCTGCAAGCCTTTCCACTCCCAAAAACATGCACATGGAAGGAGCTGCTGCAAAACCGATGCTGTGCTCGCTGCTGCTCCTCCTGAAGCTCTGGCTGCTAAATCTGAGGCTTTCCTTCCAATTTCAAGCTGCAAAGCACTTGCTGAATTGCAGGGAAAGTCCGGGAGGCATTTGCTGTGCTGGCACACTTTCTCCTTCTAGACAGAGTGGAAAAGCTTTTCCCTGCCGTGTAGGCGACAAGAGACGCATTAGACGGCGATCCGGAGCTGTCCGAAGGTAAGCGCCTGTTGCCGGCCTCTTTCGGCACAAGCCCCCGCTCCGGAGCGCACCGCGGCCGGCAGGATGCTCTCTGCCGGCGAAGGTGCCGCTTCTCCGGCAAGGAAGCCTCTGCCGCTTCTCCAGCACACGGAGAGCGTGCTAGCTGCTGAAACGTGAAGAAAGAAGCTGCAGAAGACTGGCACTGAGCGTGCAGCTTTCCAGCGGAGAGAAAAAGCTACGTTAACACTCTGCAAGCCTTTCCACTCCCAAAAACATGCACATGGAAGGAGCTGCTGCAAAACCGATGCTGTGCTCGCTGCTGCTCCTCCTGAAGCTCTGGCTGCTAAATCTGAGGCTTTCCTTCCAATTTCAAGCTGCAAAGCACTTGCTGAATTCCAGGGAAAGTCCGGGAGGCATTTGCTGTGCTGGCACACTTTCTCCTTCTAGACAGAGTGGAAAAGCTTTTCCCTGCCGTGTAGGCGACAAGAGACGCATTAGACGGCGATCCGGAGCTGTCCGAAGGTAAGCGCCTGTTGCCGGCCTCTTTCGGCACAAGCCCCCGCTCCGGAGCGCACCGCGGCCGGCAGGATGCTCTCTGCCGGCAAAGGTGCCGCTTCTCCGGCAAGGAAGCCTCTGCCGCTTCTCCAGCACACGGAGAGCGTGCTAGCTGCTGAAACGTGAAGAAAGAAGCTGCAGAACACTGGCACTGAGCGTGCAGCTTTCCAGCGGAGAGAAAAAGCTACTTTAACACTCTGCAAGCCTTTCCACTCCCAAAAACATGCACATGGAAGGAGCTGCTGCAAAACCGATGCTGTGCTCGCTGCTGCTCCTCCTGAAGCTCTGGCTGCTAAATCTGAGGCTTTCCTTCCAATTTCAAGCTGCAAAGCACTTGCTGAATTCCAGGGAAAGTCCGGGAGGCATTTGCTGTGCTGGCACACTTTCTCCTTCCTAGATAGAGTGGAAAAGCTTTTCCCTGCCGTGTAGGCGACAAGAGACGCATTAGACGGCGATCCGGAGCTGTCCGAAGGTAAGCGCCTGTTGCCGGCCTCTTTCGGCACAAGCCCCCGCTCCGGAGCGCACCGCGGCCGGCAGGATGCTCTCTGCCGGCGAAGGTGCCGCTTCTCCGGCAAGGAAGCCTCTGCCGCTTCTCCAGCACACGGAGAGCGTGCTAGCTGCTGAAACGTGAAGAAAGAAGCTGCAGAACACTGGCACTCAGCGTGCAGCTTTCCAGCGGAGAGAAAAAGCTACTTGAACACTCTGCAAGCCTTTCCACTCCCAAAAACATGCACATGGAAGGAGCTGCTGCAAAACCGATGCTGTGCTCGCTGCTGCTCCTCCTGAAGCTCTGGCTGCTAAATCTGAGGCTTTCCTTCCAATTTCAAGCTGCAAAGCACTTGCTGAATTCCAGGGAAAGTCCGGGAGGCATTTGCTGTGCTGGCACACTTTCTCCTTCTAGACAGAGTGGAAAAGCTTTTCCCTGCCGTGCAGGCGACAAGAGACGCATTAGACGGCGATCCGGAGCTGTCCGAAGGTAAGCGCCTGTTGCCGGCCTCTTTCGGCACAAGCCCCCGCTCCGGAGCGCACCGCGGCCGGCAGGATGCTCTCTGCCGGCGAAGGTGCCGCTTCTCCGGCAAGGAAGCCTCTGCCGCTTCTCCAGCACACGGAGAGCGTGCTAGCTGCTGAAACGTGAAGAAAGAAGCTGCAGAAGACTGGCACTGAGCGTGCAGCTTTCCAGCGGAGAGAAAAAGCTACTTTAACACTCTGCAAGCCTTTCCACTCCCAAAAACATGCACATGGAAAAAGCTGCTGCAAAACCGATGCTGTGCTCGCTGCTGCTCCTCCTGAAGCTCTGGCTGCTAAATCTGAGGCTTTCCTTCCAATTTCAAGCTGCAAAGCACTTGCTGAATTCCAGGGAAAGTCCGGGAGGCATTTGCTGTGCTGGCACACTTTCTCCTTCTAGACAGAGTGGAAAAGCTTTTCCCTGCCGTGTAGGCGACAAGAGACGCATTAGACGGCGATCCGGAGCTGTCCGAAGGTAAGCGCCTGTTGCCGGCCTCTTTCGGCACAAGCCCCCGCTCCGGAGCGCACCGCGGCCGGCAGGATGCTCTCTGCCGGCGAAGGTGCCGCTTCTCCGGCAAGGAAGCCTCTGCCGCTTCTCCAGCACACGGAGAGCGTGCTAGCTGCTGAAACGTGAAGAAAGAAGCTGCAGAAGACTGGCACTGAGCGTGCAGCTTTCCAGCGGAGAGAAAAAGCTACGTTAACACTCTGCAAGCCTTTCCACTCCCAAAAACATGCACATGGAAGGAGCTGCTGCAAAACCGATGCTGTGCTCGCTGCTGCTCCTCCTGAAGCTCTGGCTGCTAAATCTGAGGCTTTCCTTCCAATTTCAAGCTGCAAAGCACTTGCTGAATTCCAGGGAAAGTCCGGGAGGCATTTGCTGTGCTGGCACACTTTCTCCTTCTAGACAGAGTGGAAAAGCTTTTCCCTGCCGTGTAGGCGACAAGAGACGCATTAGACGGCGATCCGGAGCTGTCCGAAGGTAAGCGCCTGTTGCCGGCCTCTTTCGGCACAAGCCCCCGCTCCGGAGCGCACCGCGGCCGGCAGGATGCTCTCTGCCGGCGAAGGTGCCGCTTCTCCGGCAAGGAAGCCTCTGCCGCTTCTCCAGCACACGGAGAGCGTGCTAGCTGCTGAAACGTGAAGAAAGAAGCTGCAGAACACTGGCACTGAGCGTGCAGCTTTCCAGCGGAGAGAAAAAGCTACTTTAACACTCTGCAAGCCTTTCCACTCCCAAAAACATGCACATGGAAGGAGCTGCTGCAAAAGCGATGCTGTGCTCGCTGCTGCTCCTCCTGAAGCTCTGGCTGCTAAATCTGAGGCTTTCCTTCCAATTTCAAGCTGCAAAGCACTTGCTGAATTCCAGGGAAAGTCCGGGAGGCATTTGCTGTGCTGCCACACTTTCTCCTTCTAGACAGAGTGGAAAAGCTTTTCCCAGCCGTGCAGGCGACAAGAGACGCATTAGACGGCGATCCGGAGCTGTCCGAAGGTAAGCGCCTGTTGCCGGCCTCTTTCGGCACAAGCCCCCGCTCCGGAGCGCACCGCGGCCGGCAGGATGCTCTCTGCCGGCGAAGGTGCCGCTTCTCCGGCAAGGAAGCCTCTGCCGCTTCTCCAGCACACGGAGAGCGTGCTAGCTGCTGAAACGTGAAGAAAGAAGCTGCAGAACACTGGCACTCAGCGTGCAGCTTTCCAGCGGAGAGAAAAAGCTACTTGAACACTCTGCAAGCCTTTCCACTCCCAAAAACATGCACATGGAAGGAGCTGCTGCAAAACCGATGCTGTGCTCGCTGCTGCTCCTCCTGAAGCTCTGGCTGCTAAATCTGAGGCTTTCCTTCCAATTTCAAGCTGCAAAGCACTTGCTGAATTGCAGGGAAAGTCCGGGAGGCATTTGCTGTGCTGGCACACTTTCTCCTTCCTAGACAGAGTGGAAAAGCTTTTCCCTGCCGTGTAGGCGACAAGAGACGCATTAGACGGCGATCCGGAGCTGTCCGAAGGTAAGCGCCTGTTGCCGGCCTCTTTCGGCACAAGCCCCCGCTCCGGAGCGCACCGCGGCCGGCAGGATGCTCTCTGCCGGCGAAGGTGCCGCTTCTCCGGCAAGGAAGCCTCTGCCGCTTCTCCAGCACACGGAGAGCGTGCTAGCTGCTGAAACGTGAAGAAAGAAGCTGCAGAACACTGGCACTCAGCGTGCAGCTTTCCAGCGGAGAGAAAAAGCTACTTTAACACTCTGCAAGCCTTTCCACTCCCAAAAACATGCACATGGAAGGAGCTGCTGCAAAACCGATGCTGTGCTCGCTGCTGCTCCTCCTGAAGCTCTGGCTGCTAAATCTGAGGCTTTCCTTCCAATTTCAAGCTGCAAAGCACTTGCTGAATTCCAGGGAAAGTCCGGGAGGCATTTGCTGTGCTGGCACACTTTCTCCTTCTAGACAGAGTGGAAAAGCTTTTCCCTGCCGTGTAGGCGACAAGAGACGCATTAGACGGCGATCCGGAGCTGTCCGAAGGTAAGCGCCTGTTGCCGGCCTCTTTCGGCACAAGCCCCCGCTCCGGAGCGCACCGCGGCCGGCAGGATGCTCTCTGCCGGCGAAGGTGCCGCTTCTCCGGCAAGGAAGCCTCTGCCGCTTCTCCAGCACACGGAGAGCGTGCTAGCTGCTGAAACGTGAAGAAAGAAGCTGCAGAACACTGGCACTGAGCGTGCAGCTTTCCAGCGGAGAGAAAAAGCTACTTTAACACTCTGCAAGCCTTTCCACTCCCAAAAACATGCACATGGAAGGAGCTGCTGCAAAAGCGATGCTGTGCTCGCTGCTGCTCCTCCTGAAGCTCTGGCTGCTAAATCTGAGGCTTTCCTTCCAATTTCAAGCTGCAAAGCACTTGCTGAATTCCAGGGAAAGTCCGGGAGGCATTTGCTGTGCTGCCACACTTTCTCCTTCTAGACAGAGTGGAAAAGCTTTTCCCAGCCGTGCAGGCGACAAGAGACGCATTAGACGGCGATCCGGAGCTGTCCGAAGGTAAGCGCCTGTTGCCGGCCTCTTTCGGCACAAGCCCCCGCTCCGGAGCGCACCGCGGCCGGCAGGATGCTCTCTGCCGGCGAAGGTGCCGCTTCTCCGGCAAGGAAGCCTCTGCCGCTTCTCCAGCACACGGAGAGCGTGCTAGCTGCTGAAACGTGAAGAAAGAAGCTGCAGAACACTGGCACTCAGCGTGCAGCTTTCCAGCGGAGAGAAAAAGCTACTTGAACACTCTGCAAGCCTTTCCACTCCCAAAAACATGCACATGGAAGGAGCTGCTGCAAAACCGATGCTGTGCTCGCTGCTGCTCCTCCTGAAGCTCTGGCTGCTAAATCTGAGGCTTTCCTTCCAATTTCAAGCTGCAAAGCACTTGCTGAATTGCAGGGAAAGTCCGGGAGGCATTTGCTGTGCTGGCACACTTTCTCCTTCCTAGACAGAGTGGAAAAGCTTTTCCCTGCCGTGTAGGCGACAAGAGACGCATTAGACGGCGATCCGGAGCTGTCCGAAGGTAAGCGCCTGTTGCCGGCCTCTTTCGGCACAAGCCCCCGCTCCGGAGCGCACCGCGGCCGGCAGGATGCTCTCTGCCGGCGAAGGTGCCGCTTCTCCGGCAAGGAAGCCTCTGCCGCTTCTCCAGCACACGGAGAGCGTGCTAGCTGCTGAAACGTGAAGAAAGAAGCTGCAGAACACTGGCACTCAGCGTGCAGCTTTCCAGCGGAGAGAAAAAGCTACTTTAACACTCTGCAAGCCTTTCCACTCCCAAAAACATGCACATGGAAGGAGCTGCTGCAAAACCGATGCTGTGCTCGCTGCTGCTCCTCCTGAAGCTCTGGCTGCTAAATCTGAGGCTTTCCTTCCAATTTCAAGCTGCAAAGCACTTGCTGAATTGCAGGGAAAGTCCGGGAGGCATTTGCTGTGCTGGCACACTTTCTCCTTCTAGACAGAGTGGAAAAGCTTTTCCCTGCCGTGTAGGCGACAAGAGACGCATTAGACGGCGATCCGGAGCTGTCCGAAGGTAAGCGCCTGTTGCCGGCCTCTTTCGGCACAAGCCCCCGCTCCGGAGCGCACCGCGGCCGGCAGGATGCTCTCTGCCGGCGAAGGTGCCGCTTCTCCGGCAAGGAAGCCTCTGCCGCTTCTCCAGCACACGGAGAGCGTGCTAGCTGCTGAAACGTGAAGAAAGAAGCTGCAGAAGACTGGCACTGAGCGTGCAGCTTTCCAGCGGAGAGAAAAAGCTACGTTAACACTCTGCAAGCCTTTCCACTCCCAAAAACATGCACATGGAAGGAGCTGCTGCAAAACCGATGCTGTGCTCGCTGCTGCTCCTCCTGAAGCTCTGGCTGCTAAATCTGAGGCTTTCCTTCCAATTTCAAGCTGCAAAGCACTTGCTGAATTCCAGGGAAAGTCCGGGAGGCATTTGCTGTGCTGGCACACTTTCTCCTTCTAGACAGAGTGGAAAAGCTTTTCCCTGCCGTGTAGGCGACAAGAGACGCATTAGACGGCGATCCGGAGCTGTCCGAAGGTAAGCGCCTGTTGCCGGCCTCTTTCGGCACAAGCCCCCGCTCCGGAGCGCACCGCGGCCGGCAGGATGCTCTCTGCCGGCAAAGGTGCCGCTTCTCCGGCAAGGAAGCCTCTGCCGCTTCTCCAGCACACGGAGAGCGTGCTAGCTGCTGAAACGTGAAGAAAGAAGCTGCAGAACACTGGCACTGAGCGTGCAGCTTTCCAGCGGAGAGAAAAAGCTACTTTAACACTCTGCAAGCCTTTCCACTCCCAAAAACATGCACATGGAAGGAGCTGCTGCAAAACCGATGCTGTGCTCGCTGCTGCTCCTCCTGAAGCTCTGGCTGCTAAATCTGAGGCTTTCCTTCCAATTTCAAGCTGCAAAGCACTTGCTGAATTCCAGGGAAAGTCCGGGAGGCATTTGCTGTGCTGGCACACTTTCTCCTTCCTAGATAGAGTGGAAAAGCTTTTCCCTGCCGTGTAGGCGACAAGAGACGCATTAGACGGCGATCCGGAGCTGTCCGAAGGTAAGCGCCTGTTGCCGGCCTCTTTCGGCACAAGCCCCCGCTCCGGAGCGCACCGCGGCCGGCAGGATGCTCTCTGCCGGCGAAGGTGCCGCTTCTCCGGCAAGGAAGCCTCTGCCGCTTCTCCAGCACACGGAGAGCGTGCTAGCTGCTGAAACGTGAAGAAAGAAGCTGCAGAACACTGGCACTCAGCGTGCAGCTTTCCAGCGGAGAGAAAAAGCTACTTGAACACTCTGCAAGCCTTTCCACTCCCAAAAACATGCACATGGAAGGAGCTGCTGCAAAACCGATGCTGTGCTCGCTGCTGCTCCTCCTGAAGCTCTGGCTGCTAAATCTGAGGCTTTCCTTCCAATTTCAAGCTGCAAAGCACTTGCTGAATTGCAGGGAAAGTCCGGGAGGCATTTGCTGTGCTGGCACACTTTCTCCTTCTAGACAGAGTGGAAAAGCTTTTCCCTGCCGTGCAGGCGACAAGAGACGCATTAGACGGCGATCCGGAGCTGTCCGAAGGTAAGCGCCTGTTGCCGGCCTCTTTCGGCACAAGCCCCCGCTCCGGAGCGCACCGCGGCCGGCAGGATGCTCTCTGCCGGCGAAGGTGCCGCTTCTCCGGCAAGGAAGCCTCTGCCGCTTCTCCAGCACACGGAGAGCGTGCTAGCTGCTGAAACGTGAAGAAAGAAGCTGCAGAACACTGGCACTCAGCGTGCAGCTTTCCAGCGGAGAGAAAAAGCTACTTTAACACTCTGCAAGCCTTTCCACTCCCAAAAACATGCACATGGAAGGAGCTGCTGCAAAAGCGATGCTGTGCTCGCTGCTGCTCCTCCTGAAGCTCTGGCTGCTAAATCTGAGGCTTTCCTTCCAATTTCAAGCTGCAAAGCACTTGCTGAATTCCAGGGAAAGCCCGGGAGGCATTTGCTGTGCTGGCACACTTTCTCCTTCTAGACAGAGTGGAAAAGCTTTTCCCTGCCGTGTAGGCGACAAGAGACGCATTAGACGGCGATCCGGAGCTGTCCGAAGGTAAGCGCCTGTTGCCGGCCTCTTTCGGCACAAGCCCCCGCTCCGGAGCGCACCGCGGCCGGCAGGATGCTCTCTGCCGGCGAAGGTGCCGCTTCTCCGGCAAGGAAGCCTCTGCCGCTTCTCCAGCACACGGAGAGCGTGCTAGCTGCTGAAACGTGAAGAAAGAAGCTGCAGAACACTGGCACTGAGCGTGCAGCTTTCCAGCGGAGAGAAAAAGCTACTTGAACACTCTGCAAGCCTTTCCACTCCCAAAAACATGCACATGGAAGGAGCTGCTGCAAAACCGATGCTGTGCTCGCTGCTGCTCCTCCTGAAGCTCTGGCTGCTAAATCTGAGGCTTTCCTTCCAATTTCAAGCTGCAAAGCACTTGCTGAATTCCAGGGAAAGTCCGGGAGGCATTTGCTGTGCTGGCACACTTTCTCCTTCCTAGATAGAGTGGAAAAGCTTTTCCCTGCCGTGTAGGCGACAAGAGACGCATTAGACGGCGATCCGGAGCTGTCCGAAGGTAAGCGCCTGTTGCCGGCCTCTTTCGGCACAAGCCCCCGCTCCGGAGCGCACCGCGGCCGGCAGGATGCTCTCTGCCGGCGAAGGTGCCGCTTCTCCGGCAAGGAAGCCTCTGCCGCTTCTCCAGCACACGGAGAGCGTGCTAGCTGCTGAAACGTGAAGAAAGAAGCTGCAGAACACTGGCACTCAGCGTGCAGCTTTCCAGCGGAGAGAAAAAGCTACTTTAACACTCTGCAAGCCTTTCCACTCCCAAAAACATGCACATGGAAGGAGCTGCTGCAAAACCGATGCTGTGCTCGCTGCTGCTCCTCCTGAAGCTCTGGCTGCTAAATCTGAGGCTTTCCTTCCAATTTCAAGCTGCAAAGCACTTGCTGAATTGCAGGGAAAGTCCGGGAGGCATTTGCTGTGCTGGCACACTTTCTCCTTCTAGACAGAGTGGAAAAGCTTTTCCCTGCCGTGTAGGCGACAAGAGACGCATTAGACGGCGATCCGGAGCTGTCCGAAGGTAAGCGCCTGTTGCCGGCCTCTTTCGGCACAAGCCCCCGCTCCGGAGCGCACCGCGGCCGGCAGGATGCTCTCTGCCGGCGAAGGTGCCGCTTCTCCGGCAAGGAAGCCTCTGCCGCTTCTCCAGCACACGGAGAGCGTGCTAGCTGCTGAAACGTGAAGAAAGAAGCTGCAGAACACTGGCACTGAGCGTGCAGCTTTCCAGCGGAGAGAAAAAGCTACTTGAACACTCTGCAAGCCTTTCCACTCCCAAAAACATGCACATGGAAGGAGCTGCTGCAAAACCGATGCTGTGCTCGCTGCTGCTCCTCCTGAAGCTCTGGCTGCTAAATCTGAGGCTTTCCTTCCAATTTCAAGCTGCAAAGGACTTGCTGAATTGCAGGGAAAGTCCGGGAGGCATTTGCTGTGCTGGCACACTTTCTCCTTCTAGACAGAGTGGAAAAGCTTTTCCCTGCCGTGTAGGCGACAAGAGACGCATTAGACGGCGATCCGGAGCTGTCCGAAGGTAAGCGCCTGTTGCCGGCCTCTTTCGGCACAAGCCCCCGCTCCGGAGCGCACCGCGGCCGGCAGGATGCTCTCTGCCGGCGAAGGTGCCGCTTCTCCGGCAAGGAAGCCTCTGCCGCTTCTCCAGCACACGGAGAGCGTGCTAGCTGCTGAAACGTGAAGAAAGAAGCTGCAGAACACTGGCACTCAGCGTGCAGCTTTCCAGCGGAGAGAAAAAGCTACTTGAACACTCTGCAAGCCTTTCCACTCCCAAAATCATGCACATGGAAGGAGCTGCTGCAAAACCGATGCTGTGCTCGCTGCTGCTCCTCCTGAAGCTCTGGCTGCTAAATCTGAGGCTTTCCTTCCAATTTCAAGCTGCAAAGCACTTGCTGAATTCCAGGGAAAGTCCGGGAGGCATTTGCTGTGCTGGCACACTTTCTCCTTCCTAGACAGAGTGGAAAAGCTTTTCCCTGCCGTGTAGGCGACAAGAGACGCATTAGACGGCGATCCGGAGCTGTCCGAAGGTAAGCGCCTGTTGCCGGCCTCTTTCGGCACAAGCCCCCGCTCCGGAGCGCACCGCGGCCGGCAGGATGCTCTCTGCCGGCGAAGGTGCCGCTTCTCCGGCAAGGAAGCCTCTGCCGCTTCTCCAGCACACGGAGAGCGTGCTAGCTGCTGAAACGTGAAGAAAGAAGCTGCAGAACACTGGCACTGAGCGTGCAGCTTTCCAGCGGAGAGAAAAAGCTACTTTAACACTCTGCAAGCCTTTCCACTCCCAAAAACATGCACATGGAAGGAGCTGCTGCAAAACCGATGCTGTGCTCGCTGCTGCTCCTCCTGAAGCTCTGGCTGCTAAATCTGAGGCTTTCCTTCCAATTTCAAGCTGCAAAGCACTTGCTGAATTCCAGGGAAAGTCCGGGAGGCATTTGCTGTGCTGGCACACTTTCTCCTTCCTAGACAGAGTGGAAAAGCTTTTCCCTGCCGTGTAGGCCACAAGAGACGCATTAGACGGCGATCCGGAGCTGTCCGAAGGTAAGCGCCTGTTGCCGGCCTCTTTCGGCACAAGCTCCCGCTCCGGAGCGCACCGCGGCCGGCAGGATGCTCTCTGCCGGCGAAGGTGCCGCTTCTCCGGCAAGGAAGCCTCTGCCGCTTCTCCAGCACACGGAGAGCGTGCTAGCTGCTGAAACGTGAAGAAAGAAGCTGCAGAACACTGGCACTGAGCGTGCAGCTTTCCAGCGGAGAGAAAAAGCTACTTGAACACTCTGCAAGCCTTTCCACTCCCAAAAACATGCACATGGAAGGAGCTGCTGCAAAACCGATGCTGTGCTCGCTGCTGCTCCTCCTGAAGCTCTGGCTGCTAAATCTGAGGCTTTCCTTCCAATTTCAAGCTGCAAAGGACTTGCTGAATTGCAGGGAAAGTCCGGGAGGCATTTGCTGTGCTGGCACACTTTCTCCTTCTAGACAGAGTGGAAAAGCTTTTCCCTGCCGTGTAGGCGACAAGAGACGCATTAGACGGCGATCCGGAGCTGTCCGAAGGTAAGCGCCTGTTGCCGGCCTCTTTCGGCACAAGCCCCCGCTCCGGAGCGCACCGCGGCCGGCAGGATGCTCTCTGCCGGCGAAGGTGCCGCTTCTCCGGCAAGGAAGCCTCTGCCGCTTCTCCAGCACACGGAGAGCGTGCTAGCTGCTGAAACGTGAAGAAAGAAGCTGCAGAACACTGGCACTGAGCGTGCAGCTTTCCAGCGGAGAGAAAAAGCTACTTTAACACTCTGCAAGCCTTTCCACTCCCAAAAACATGCACATGGAAGGAGCTGCTGCAAAAGCGATGCTGTGCTCGCTGCTGCTCCTCCTGAAGCTCTGGCTGCTAAATCTGAGGCTTTCCTTCCAATTTCAAGCTGCAAAGCACTTGCTGAATTCCAGGGAAAGCCCGGGAGGCATTTGCTGTGCTGGCACACTTTCTCCTTCCTAGACAGAGTGGAAAAGCTTTTCCCTGCCGTGTAGGCGACAAGAGACGCATTAGACGGCGATCCGGAGCTGTCCGAAGGTAAGCGCCTGTTGCCGGCCTCTTTCGGCACAAGCCCCCGCTCCGGAGCGCACCGCGGCCGGCAGGATGCTCTCTGCCGGCGAAGGTGCCGCTTCTCCGGCAAGGAAGCCTCTGCCGCTTCTCCAGCACACGGAGAGCGTGCTAGCTGCTGAAACGTGAAGAAAGAAGCTGCAGAACACTGGCACTGAGCGTGCAGCTTTCCAGCGGAGAGAAAAAGCTACTTGAACACTCTGCAAGCCTTTCCACTCCCAAAATCATGCACATGGAAGGAGCTGCTGCAAAACCGATGCTGTGCTCGCTGCTGCTCCTCCTGAAGCTCTGGCTGCTAAATCTGAGGCTTTCCTTCCAATTTCAAGCTGCAAAGCACTTGCTGAATTCCAGGGAAAGTCCGGGAGGCATTTGCTGTGCTGGCACACTTTCTCCTTCCTAGACAGAGTGGAAAAGCTTTTCCCTGCCGTGTAGGCGACAAGAGACGCATTAGACGGCGATCCGGAGCTGTCCGAAGGTAAGCGCCTGTTGCCGGCCTCTTTCGGCACAAGCCCCCGCTCCGGAGCGCACCGCGGCCGGCAGGATGCTCTCTGCCGGCGAAGGTGCCGCTTCTCCGGCAAGGAAGCCTCTGCCGCTTCTCCAGCACACGGAGAGCGTGCTAGCTGCTGAAACGTGAAGAAAGAAGCTGCAGAACACTGGCACTGAGCGTGCAGCTTTCCAGCGGAGAGAAAAAGCTACTTTAACACTCTGCAAGCCTTTCCACTCCCAAAAACATGCACATGGAAGGAGCTGCTGCAAAACCGATGCTGTGCTCGCTGCTGCTCCTCCTGAAGCTCTGGCTGCTAAATCTGAGGCTTTCCTTCCAATTTCAAGCTGCAAAGCACTTGCTGAATTCCAGGGAAAGTCCGGGAGGCATTTGCTGTGCTGGCACACTTTCTCCTTCCTAGACAGAGTGGAAAAGCTTTTCCCTGCCGTGTAGGCCACAAGAGACGCATTAGACGGCGATCCGGAGCTGTCCGAAGGTAAGCGCCTGTTGCCGGCCTCTTTCGGCACAAGCTCCCGCTCCGGAGCGCACCGCGGCCGGCAGGATGCTCTCTGCCGGCGAAGGTGCCGCTTCTCCGGCAAGGAAGCCTCTGCCGCTTCTCCAGCACACGGAGAGCGTGCTAGCTGCTGAAACGTGAAGAAAGAAGCTGCAGAACACTGGCACTCAGCGTGCAGCTTTCCAGCGGAGAGAAAAAGCTACTTTAACACTCTGCAAGCCTTTCCACTCCCAAAAACATGCACATGGAAGGAGCTGCTGCAAAACCGATGCTGTGCTCGCTGCTGCTCCTCCTGAAGCTCTGGCTGCTAAATCTGAGGCTTTCCTTCCAATTTCAAGCTGCAAAGCACTTGCTGAATTGCAGGGAAAGTCCGGGAGGCATTTGCTGTGCTGGCACACTTTCTCCTTCCTAGACAGAGTGGAAAAGCTTTTCCCTGCCGTGTAGGCGACAAGAGACGCATTAGACGGCGATCCGGAGCTGTCCGAAGGTAAGCGCCTGTTGCCGGCCTCTTTCGGCACAAGCTCCCGCTCCGGAGCGCACCGCGGCCGGCAGGATGCTCTCTGCCGGCGAAGGTGCCGCTTCTCCGGCAAGGAAGCCTCTGCCGCTTCTCCAGCACACGGAGAGCGTGCTAGCTGCTGAAACGTGAAGAAAGAAGCTGCAGAAGACTGGCACTGAGCGTGCAGCTTTCCAGCGGAGAGAAAAAGCTACTTTAACACTCTGCAAGCCTTTCCACTCCCAAAAACATGCACATGGAAGGAGCTGCTGCAAAACCGATGCTGTGCTCGCTGCTGCTCCTCCTGAAGCTCTGGCTGCTAAATCTGAGGCTTTCCTTCCAATTTCAAGCTGCAAAGCACTTGCTGAATTCCAGGGAAAGTCCGGGAGGCATTTGCTGTGCTGGCACACTTTCTCCTTCCTAGATAGAGTGGAAAAGCTTTTCCCTGCCGTGTAGGCGACAAGAGACGCATTAGACGGCGATCCGGAGCTGTCCGAAGGTAAGCGCCTGTTGCCGGCCTCTTTCGGCACAAGCCCCCGCTCCGGAGCGCACCGCAGCCGGCAGGATGCTCTCTGCCGGCGAAGGTGCCGCTTCTCCGGCAAGGAAGCCTCTGCCGCTTCTCCAGCACACGGAGAGCGTGCTAGCTGCTGAAACGTGAAGAAAGAAGCTGCAGAACACTGGCACTGAGCGTGCAGCTTTCCAGCGGAGAGAAAAAGCTACTTGAACACTCTGCAAGCCTTTCCACTCCCAAAAACATGCACATGGAAGGAGCTGCTGCAAAACCGATGCTGTGCTCGCTGCTGCTCCTCCTGAAGCTCTGGCTGCTAAATCTGAGGCTTTCCTTCCAATTTCAAGCTGCAAAGCACTTGCTGAATTCCAGGGAAAGTCCGGGAGGCATTTGCTGTGCTGGCACACTTTCTCCTTCCTAGACAGAGTGGAAAAGCTTTTCCCTTCCGTGTAGGCCACAAGAGACGCATTAGACGGCGATCCGGAGCTGTCCGAAGGTAAGCGCCTGTTGCCGGCCTCTTTCGGCACAAGCTCCCGCTCCGGAGCGCACCGCGGCCGGCAGGATGCTCTCTGCCGGCGAAGGTGCCGCTTCTCCGGCAAGGAAGCCTCTGCCGCTTCTCCAGCACACGGAGAGCGTGCTAGCTGCTGAAACGTGAAGAAAGAAGCTGCAGAACACTGGCACTCAGCGTGCAGCTTTCCAGCGGAGAGAAAAAGCTACTTTAACACTCTGCAAGCCTTTCCACTCCCAAAAACATGCACATGGAAGGAGCTGCTGCAAAACCGATGCTGTGCTCGCTGCTGCTCCTCCTGAAGCTCTGGCTGCTAAATCTGAGGCTTTCCTTCCAATTTCAAGCTGCAAAGCACTTGCTGAATTGCAGGGAAAGTCCGGGAGGCATTTGCTGTGCTGGCACACTTTCTCCTTCCTAGATAGAGTGGAAAAGCTTTTCCCTGCCGTGTAGGCGACAAGAGACGCATTAGACGGCGATCCGGAGCTGTCCGAAGGTAAGCGCCTGTTGCCGGCCTCTTTCGGCACAAGCCCCCGCTCCGGAGCGCACCGCGGCCGGCAGGATGCTCTCTGCCGGCGAAGGTGCCGCTTCTCCGGCAAGGAAGCCTCTGCCGCTTCTCCAGCACACGGAGAGCGTGCTAGCTGCTGAAACGTGAAGAAAGAAGCTGCAGAACACTGGCACTCAGCGTGCAGCTTTCCAGCGGAGAGAAAAAGCTACTTGAACACTCTGCAAGCCTTTCCACTCCCAAAAACATGCACATGGAAGGAGCTGCTGCAAAAGCGATGCTGTGCTCGCTGCTGCTCCTCCTGAAGCTCTGGCTGCTAAATCTGAGGCTTTCCTTCCAATTTCAAGCTGCAAAGCACTTGCTGAATTCCAGGGAAAGTCCGGGAGGCATTTGCTGTGCTGGCACACTTTCTCCTTCCTAGACAGAGTGGAAAAGCTTTTCCCTGCCGTGTAGGCCACAAGAGACGCATTAGACGGCGATCCGGAGCTGTCCGAAGGTAAGCGCCTGTTGCCGGCCTCTTTCGGCACAAGCTCCCGCTCCGGAGCGCACCGCGGCCGGCAGGATGCTCTCTGCCGGCGAAGGTGCCGCTTCTCCGGCAAGGAAGCCTCTGCCGCTTCTCCAGCACACGGAGAGCGTGCTAGCTGCTGAAACGTGAAGAAAGAAGCTGCAGAACACTGGCACTGAGCGTGCAGCTTTCCAGCGGAGAGAAAAAGCTACTTTAACACTCTGCAAGCCTTTCCACTCCCAAAAACATGCACATGGAAGGAGCTGCTGCAAAACCGATGCTGTGCTCGCTGCTGCTCCTCCTGAAGCTCTGGCTGCTAAATCTGAGGCTTTCCTTCCAATTTCAAGCTGCAAAGCACTTGCTGAATTCCAGGGAAAGTCCGGGAGGCATTTGCTGTGCTGGCACACTTTCTCCTTCCTAGACAGAGTGGAAAAGCTTTTCCCTGCCGTGTAGGCCACAAGAGACGCATTAGACGGCGATCCGGAGCTGTCCGAAGGTAAGCGCCTGTTGCCGGCCTCTTTCGGCACAAGCTCCCGCTCCGGAGCGCACCGCGGCCGGCAGGATGCTCTCTGCCGGCGAAGGTGCCGCTTCTCCGGCAAGGAAGCCTCTGCCGCTTCTCCAGCACACGGAGAGCGTGCTAGCTGCTGAAACGTGAAGAAAGAAGCTGCAGAACACTGGCACTGAGCGTGCAGCTTTCCAGCGGAGAGAAAAAGCTACTTTAACACTCTGCAAGCCTTTCCACTCCCAAAAACATGCACATGGAAGGAGCTGCTGCAAAACCGATGCTGTGCTCGCTGCTGCTCCTCCTGAAGCTCTTGCTGCTAAATCTGAGGCTTTCCTTCCAATTTCAAGCTGCAAAGCACTTGCTGAATTGCAGGGAAAGTCCGGGAGGCATTTGCTGTGCTGGCACACTTTCTCCTTCCTAGACAGAGTGGAAAAGCTTTTCCCTGCCGTGTAGGCGACAAGAGACGCATTAGACGGCGATCCGGAGCTGTCCGAAGGTAAGCGCCTGTTGCCGGCCTCTTTCGGCACAAGCCCCCGCTCCGGAGCGCACCGCGGCCGGCAGGATGCTCTCTGCCGGCGAAGGTGCCGCTTCTCCGGCAAGGAAGCCTCTGCCGCTTCTCCAGCACACGGAGAGCGTGCTAGCTGCTGAAACGTGAAGAAAGAAGCTGCAGAACACTGGCACTGAGCGTGCAGCTTTCCAGCGGAGAGAAAAAGCTACTTTAACACTCTGCAAGCCTTTCCACTCCCAAAAACATGCACATGGAAGGAGCTGCTGCAAAACCGATGCTGTGCTCGCTGCTGCTCCTCCTGAAGCTCTGGCTGCTAAATCTGAGGCTTTCCTTCCAATTTCAAGCTGCAAAGCACTTGCTGAATTCCAGGGAAAGTCCGGGAGGCATTTGCTGTGCTGGCACACTTTCTCCTTCTAGACAGAGTGGAAAAGCTTTTCCCTGCCGTGTAGGCGACAAGAGACGCATTAGACGGCGATCCGGAGCTGTCCGAAGGTAAGCGCCTGTTGCCGGCCTCTTTCGGCACAAGCCCCCGCTCCGGAGCGCACCGCGGCCGGCAGGATGCTCTCTGCCGGCGAAGGTGCCGCTTCTCCGGCAAGGAAGCCTCTGCCGCTTCTCCAGCACACGGAGAGCGTGCTAGCTGCTGAAACGTGAAGAAAGAAGCTGCAGAACACTGGCACTGAGCGTGCAGCTTTCCAGCGGAGAGAAAAAGCTACTTTAACACTCTGCAAGCCTTTCCACTCCCAAAAACATGCACATGGAAGGAGCTGCTGCAAAACCGATGCTGTGCTCGCTGCTGCTCCTCCTGAAGCTCTGGCTGCTAAATCTGAGGCTTTCCTTCCAATTTCAAGCTGCAAAGGACTTGCTGAATTGCAGGGAAAGTCCGGGAGGCATTTGCTGTGCTGGCACACTTTCTCCTTCTAGACAGAGTGGAAAAGCTTTTCCCTGCCGTGTAGGCGACAAGAGACGCATTAGACGGCGATCCGGAGCTGTCCGAAGGTAAGCGCCTGTTGCCGGCCTCTTTCGGCACAAGCCCCCGCTCCGGAGCGCACCGCGGCCGGCAGGATGCTCTCTGCCGGCGAAGGTGCCGCTTCTCCGGCAAGGAAGCCTCTGCCGCTTCTCCAGCACACGGAGAGCGTGCTAGCTGCTGAAACGTGAAGAAAGAAGCTGCAGAACACTGGCACTCAGCGTGCAGCTTTCCAGCGGAGAGAAAAAGCTACTTTAACACTCTGCAAGCCTTTCCACTCCCAAAAACATGCACATGGAAGGAGCTGCTGCAAAACCGATGCTGTGCTCGCTGCTGCTCCTCCTGAAGCTCTGGCTGCTAAATCTGAGGCTTTCCTTCCAATTTCAAGCTGCAAAGGACTTGCTGAATTGCAGGGAAAGTCCGGGAGGCATTTGCTGTGCTGGCACACTTTCTCCTTCTAGACAGAGTGGAAAAGCTTTTCCCTGCCGTGTAGGCGACAAGAGACGCATTAGACGGCGATCCGGAGCTGTCCGAAGGTAAGCGCCTGTTGCCGGCCTCTTTCGGCACAAGCCCCCGCTCCGGAGCGCACCGCGGCCGGCAGGATGCTCTCTGCCGGCGAAGGTGCCGCTTCTCCGGCAAGGAAGCCTCTGCCGCTTCTCCAGCACACGGAGAGCGTGCTAGCTGCTGAAACGTGAAGAAAGAAGCTGCAGAACACTGGCACTGAGCGTGCAGCTTTCCAGCGGAGAGAAAAAGCTACTTGAACACTCTGCAAGCCTTTCCACTCCCAAAAACATGCACATGGAAGGAGCTGCTGCAAAAGCGATGCTGTGCTCGCTGCTGCTCCTCCTGAAGCTCTGGCTGCTAAATCTGAGGCTTTCCTTCCAATTTCAAGCTGCAAAGCACTTGCTGAATTCCAGGGAAAGTCCGGGAGGCATTTGCTGTGCTGGCACACTTTCTCCTTCTAGACAGAGTGGAAAAGCTTTTCCCTGCCGTGTAGGCGACAAGAGACGCATTAGACGGCGATCCGGAGCTGTCCGAAGGTAAGCGCCTGTTGCCGGCCTCTTTCGGCACAAGCCCCCGCTCCGGAGCGCACCGCGGCCGGCAGGATGCTCTCTGCCGGCGAAGGTGCCGCTTCTCCGGCAAGGAAGCCTCTGCCGCTTCTCCAGCACACGGAGAGCGTGCTAGCTGCTGAAACGTGAAGAAAGAAGCTGCAGAAGACTGGCACTGAGCGTGCAGCTTTCCAGCGGAGAGAAAAAGCTACTTTAACACTCTGCAAGCCTTTCCACTCCCAAAAACATGCACATGGAAGGAGCTGCTGCAAAACCGATGCTGTGCTCGCTGCTGCTCCTCCTGAAGCTCTGGCTGCTAAATCTGAGGCTTTCCTTCCAATTTCAAGCTGCAAAGGACTTGCTGAATTGCAGGGAAAGTCCGGGAGGCATTTGCTGTGCTGGCACACTTTCTCCTTCTAGACAGAGTGGAAAAGCTTTTCCCTGCCGTGTAGGCGACAAGAGACGCATTAGACGGCGATCCGGAGCTGTCCGAAGGTAAGCGCCTGTTGCCGGCCTCTTTCGGCACAAGCCCCCGCTCCGGAGCGCACCGCGGCCGGCAGGATGCTCTCTGCCGGCGAAGGTGCCGCTTCTCCGGCAAGGAAGCCTCTGCCGCTTCTCCAGCACACGGAGAGCGTGCTAGCTGCTGAAACGTGAAGAAAGAAGCTGCAGAACACTGGCACTCAGCGTGCAGCTTTCCAGCGGAGAGAAAAAGCTACTTTAACACTCTGCAAGCCTTTCCACTCCCAAAAACATGCACATGGAAGGAGCTGCTGCAAAACCGATGCTGTGCTCGCTGCTGCTCCTCCTGAAGCTCTGGCTGCTAAATCTGAGGCTTTCCTTCCAATTTCAAGCTGCAAAGCACTTGCTGAATTCCAGGGAAAGTCCGGGAGGCATTTGCTGTGCTGGCACACTTTCTCCTTCCTAGATAGAGTGGAAAAGCTTTTCCCTGCCGTGTAGGCGACAAGAGACGCATTAGACGGCGATCCGGAGCTGTCCGAAGGTAAGCGCCTGTTGCCGGCCTCTTTCGGCACAAGCCCCCGCTCCGGAGCGCACCGCGGCCGGCAGGATGCTCTCTGCCGGCGAAGGTGCCGCTTCTCCGGCAAGGAAGCCTCTGCCGCTTCTCCAGCACACGGAGAGCGTGCTAGCTGCTGAAACGTGAAGAAAGAAGCTGCAGAACACTGGCACTGAGCGTGCAGCTTTCCAGCGGAGAGAAAAAGCTACTTTAACACTCTGCAAGCCTTTCCACTCCCAAAAACATGCACATGGAAGGAGCTGCTGCAAAACCGATGCTGTGCTCGCTGCTGCTCCTCCTGAAGCTCTGGCTGCTAAATCTGAGGCTTTCCTTCCAATTTCAAGCTGCAAAGCACTTGCTGAATTGCAGGGAAAGTCCGGGAGGCATTTGCTGTGCTGGCACACTTTCTCCTTCCTAGACAGAGTGGAAAAGCTTTTCCCTGCCGTGTAGGCGACAAGAGACGCATTAGACGGCGATCCGGAGCTGTCCGAAGGTAAGCGCCTGTTGCCGGCCTCTTTCGGCACAAGCCCCCGCTCCGGAGCGCACCGCGGCCGGCAGGATGCTCTCTGCCGGCGAAGGTGCCGCTTCTCCGGCAAGGAAGCCTCTGCCGCTTCTCCAGCACACGGAGAGCGTGCTAGCTGCTGAAACGTGAAGAAAGAAGCTGCAGAACACTGGCACTGAGCGTGCAGCTTTCCAGCGGAGAGAAAAAGCTACTTGAACACTCTGCAAGCCTTTCCACTCCCAAAAACATGCACATGGAAGGAGCTGCTGCAAAACCGATGCTGTGCTCGCTGCTGCTCCTCCTGAAGCTCTGGCTGCTAAATCTGAGGCTTTCCTTCCAATTTCAAGCTGCAAAGCACTTGCTGAATTCCAGGGAAAGCCCGGGAGGCATTTGCTGTGCTGGCACACTTTCTCCTTCCTAGACAGAGTGGAAAAGCTTTTCCCTGCCGTGTAGGCGACAAGAGACGCATTAGACGGCGATCCGGAGCTGTCCGAAGGTAAGCGCCTGTTGCCGGCCTCTTTCGGCACAAGCCCCCGCTCCGGAGCGCACCGCGGCCGGCAGGATGCTCTCTGCCGGCGAAGGTGCCGCTTCTCCGGCAAGGAAGCCTCTGCCGCTTCTCCAGCACACGGAGAGCGTGCTAGCTGCTGAAACGTGAAGAAAGAAGCTGCAGAACACTGGCACTGAGCGTGCAGCTTTCCAGCGGAGAGAAAAAGCTACTTTAACACTCTGCAAGCCTTTCCACTCCCAAAAACATGCACATGGAAGGAGCTGCTGCAAAACCGATGCTGTGCTCGCTGCTGCTCCTCCTGAAGCTCTGGCTGCTAAATCTGAGGCTTTCCTTCCAATTTCAAGCTGCAAAGCACTTGCTGAATTCCAGGGAAAGTCCGGGAGGCATTTGCTGTGCTGGCACACTTTCTCCTTCCTAGACAGAGTGGAAAAGCTTTTCCCTTCCGTGTACGCCACAAGAGACGCATTAGACGGCGATCCGGAGCTGTCCGAAGGTAAGCGCCTGTTGCCGGCCTCTTTCGGCACAAGCTCCCGCTCCGGAGCGCACCGCGGCCGGCAGGATGCTCTCTGCCGGCGAAGGTGCCGCTTCTCCGGCAAGGAAGCCTCTGCCGCTTCTCCAGCACACGGAGAGCGTGCTAGCTGCTGAAACGTGAAGAAAGAAGCTGCAGAACACTGGCACTGAGCGTGCAGCTTTCCAGCGGAGAGAAAAAGCTACTTTAACACTCTGCAAGCCTTTCCACTCCCAAAAACATGCACATGGAAGGAGCTGCTGCAAAACCGATGCTGTGCTCGCTGCTGCTCCTCCTGAAGCTCTGGCTGCTAAATCTGAGGCTTTCCTTCCAATTTCAAGCTGCAAAGCACTTGCTGAATTGCAGGGAAAGTCCGGGAGGCATTTGCTGTGCTGGCACACTTTCTCCTTCCTAGACAGAGTGGAAAAGCTTTTCCCTGCCGTGTAGGCCACAAGAGACGCATTAGACGGCGATCCGGAGCTGTCCGAAGGTAAGCGCCTGTTGCCGGCCTCTTTCGGCACAAGCCCCCGCTCCGGAGCGCACCGCGGCCGGCAGGATGCTCTCTGCCGGCGAAGGTGCCGCTTCTCCGGCAAGGAAGCCTCTGCCGCTTCTCCAGCACACGGAGAGCGTGCTAGCTGCTGAAACGTGAAGAAAGAAGCTGCAGAACACTGGCACTGAGCGTGCAGCTTTCCAGCGGAGAGAAAAAGCTACTTGAACACTCTGCAAGCCTTTCCACTCCCAAAAACATGCACATGGAAGGAGCTGCTGCAAAACCGATGCTGTGCTCGCTGCTGCTCCTCCTGAAGCTCTGGCTGCTAAATCTGAGGCTTTCCTTCCAATTTCAAGCTGCAAAGCACTTGCTGAATTCCAGGGAAAGCCCGGGAGGCATTTGCTGTGCTGGCACACTTTCTCCTTCCTAGACAGAGTGGAAAAGCTTTTCCCTGCCGTGTAGGCGACAAGAGACGCATTAGACGGCGATCCGGAGCTGTCCGAAGGTAAGCGCCTGTTGCCGGCCTCTTTCGGCACAAGCCCCCGCTCCGGAGCGCACCGCGGCCGGCAGGATGCTCTCTGCCGGCGAAGGTGCCGCTTCTCCGGCAAGGAAGCCTCTGCCGCTTCTCCAGCACACGGAGAGCGTGCTAGCTGCTGAAACGTGAAGAAAGAAGCTGCAGAACACTGGCACTGAGCGTGCAGCTTTCCAGCGGAGAGAAAAAGCTACTTTAACACTCTGCAAGCCTTTCCACTCCCAAAAACATGCACATGGAAGGAGCTGCTGCAAAACCGATGCTGTGCTCGCTGCTGCTCCTCCTGAAGCTCTGGCTGCTAAATCTGAGGCTTTCCTTCCAATTTCAAGCTGCAAAGCACTTGCTGAATTCCAGGGAAAGTCCGGGAGGCATTTGCTGTGCTGGCACACTTTCTCCTTCCTAGACAGAGTGGAAAAGCTTTTCCCTTCCGTGTACGCCACAAGAGACGCATTAGACGGCGATCCGGAGCTGTCCGAAGGTAAGCGCCTGTTGCCGGCCTCTTTCGGCACAAGCTCCCGCTCCGGAGCGCACCGCGGCCGGCAGGATGCTCTCTGCCGGCGAAGGTGCCGCTTCTCCGGCAAGGAAGCCTCTGCCGCTTCTCCAGCACACGGAGAGCGTGCTAGCTGCTGAAACGTGAAGAAAGAAGCTGCAGAACACTGGCACTGAGCATGCAGCTTTCCAGCGGAGAGAAAAAGCTACTTTAACACTCTGCAAGCCTTTCCACTCCCAAAAACATGCACATGGAAGGAGCTGCTGCAAAACCGATGCTGTGCTCGCTGCTGCTCCTCCTGAAGCTCTGGCTGCTAAATCTGAGGCTTTCCTTCCAATTTCAAGCTGCAAAGCACTTGCTGAATTCCAGGGAAAGCCCGGGAGGCATTTGCTGTGCTGGCACACTTTCTCCTTCCTAGACAGAGTGGAAAAGCTTTTCCCTGCCGTGTAGGCGACAAGAGACGCATTAGACGGCGATCCGGAGCTGTCCGAAGGTAAGCGCCTGTTGCCGGCCTCTTTCGGCACAAGCCCCCGCTCCGGAGCGCACCGCGGCCGGCAGGATGCTCTCTGCCGGCGAAGGTGCCGCTTCTCCGGCAAGGAAGCCTCTGCCGCTTCTCCAGCACACGGAGAGCGTGCTAGCTGCTGAAACGTGAAGAAAGAAGCTGCAGAAGACTGGCACTGAGCGTGCAGCTTTCCAGCGGAGAGAAAAAGCTACTTTAACACTCTGCAAGCCTTTCCACTCCCAAAAACATGCACATGGAAGGAGCTGCTGCAAAACCGATGCTGTGCTCGCTGCTGCTCCTCCTGAAGCTCTGGCTGCTAAATCTGAGGCTTTCCTTCCAATTTCAAGCTGCAAAGCACTTGCTGAATACCAGGGAAAGTCCGGGAGGCATTTGCTGTGCTGGCACACTTTCTCCTTCCTAGATAGAGTGGAAAAGCTTTTCCCTGCCGTGTAGGCGACAAGAGACGCATTAGACGGCGATCCGGAGCTGTCCGAAGGTAAGCGCCTGTTGCCGGCCTCTTTCGGCACAAGCCCCCGCTCCGGAGCGCACCGCGGCCGGCAGGATGCTCTCTGCCGGCGAAGGTGCCGCTTCTCCGGCAAGGAAGCCTCTGCCGCTTCTCCAGCACACGGAGAGCGTGCTAGCTGCTGAAACGTGAAGAAAGAAGCTGCAGAACACTGGCACTGAGCGTGCAGCTTTCCAGCGGAGAGAAAAAGCTACTTTAACACTCTGCAAGCCTTTCCACTCCCAAAAACATGCACATGGAAGGAGCTGCTGCAAAACCGATGCTGTGCTCGCTGCTGCTCCTCCTGAAGCTCTGGCTGCTAAATCTGAGGCTTTCCTTCCAATTTCAAGCTGCAAAGCACTTGCTGAATTCCAGGGAAAGTCCGGGAGGCATTTGCTGTGCTGGCACACTTTCTCCTTCCTAGACAGAGTGGAAAAGCTTTTCCCTGCCGTGTAGGCCACAAGAGACGCATTAGACGGCGATCCGGAGCTGTCCGAAGGTAAGCGCCTGTTGCCGGCCTCTTTCGGCACAAGCTCCCGCTCCGGAGCGCACCGCGGCCGGCAGGATGCTCTCTGCCGGCGAAGGTGCCGCTTCTCCGGCAAGGAAGCCTCTGCCGCTTCTCCAGCACACGGAGAGCGTGCTAGCTGCTGAAACGTGAAGAAAGAAGCTGCAGAACACTGGCACTCAGCGTGCAGCTTTCCAGCGGAGAGAAAAAGCTACTTGAACACTCTGCAAGCCTTTCCACTCCCAAAAACATGCACATGGAAGGAGCTGCTGCAAAAGCGATGCTGTGCTCGCTGCTGCTCCTCCTGAAGCTCTGGCTGCTAAATCTGAGGCTTTCCTTCCAATTTCAAGCTGCAAAGCACTTGCTGAATTCCAGGGAAAGTCCGGGAGGCATTTGCTGTGCTGGCACACTTTCTCCTTCCTAGACAGAGTGGAAAAGCTTTTCCCTGCCGTGTAGGCGACAAGAGACGCATTAGACGGCGATCCGGAGCTGTCCGAAGGTAAGCGCCTGTTGCCGGCCTCTTTCGGCACAAGCCCCCGCTCCGGAGCGCACCGCGGCCGGCAGGATGCTCTCTGCCGGCGAAGGTGCCGCTTCTCCGGCAAGGAAGCCTCTGCCGCTTCTCCAGCACACGGAGAGCGTGCTAGCTGCTGAAACGTGAAGAAAGAAGCTGCAGAAGACTGGCACTGAGCGTGCAGCTTTCCAGCGGAGAGAAAAAGCTACTTGAACACTCTGCAAGCCTTTCCACTCCCAAAAACATGCACATGGAAGGAGCTGCTGCAAAAGCGATGCTGTGCTCGCTGCTGCTCCTCCTGAAGCTCTGGCTGCTAAATCTGAGGCTTTCCTTCCAATTTCAAGCTGCAAAGCACTTGCTGAATTCCAGGGAAAGTCCGGGAGGCATTTGCTGTGCTGGCACACTTTCTCCTTCCTAGATAGAGTGGAAAAGCTTTTCCCTGCCGTGTAGGCGACAAGAGACGCATTAGACGGCGATCCGGAGCTGTCCGAAGGTAAGCGCCTGTTGCCGGCCTCTTTCGGCACAAGCCCCCGCTCCGGAGCGCACCGCGGCCGGCAGGATGCTCTCTGCCGGCGAAGGTGCCGCTTCTCCGGCAAGGAAGCCTCTGCCGCTTCTCCAGCACACGGAGAGCGTGCTAGCTGCTGAAACGTGAAGAAAGAAGCTGCAGAACACTGGCACTGAGCGTGCAGCTTTCCAGCGGAGAGAAAAAGCTACTTTAACACTCTGCAAGCCTTTCCACTCCCAAAAACATGCACATGGAAGGAGCTGCTGCAAAACCGATGCTGTGCTCGCTGCTGCTCCTCCTGAAGCTCTGGCTGCTAAATCTGAGGCTTTCCTTCCAATTTCAAGCTGCAAAGCACTTGCTGAATTCCAGGGAAAGTCCGGGAGGCATTTGCTGTGCTGGCACACTTTCTCCTTCCTAGACAGAGTGGAAAAGCTTTTCCCTGCCGTGTAGGCCACAAGAGACGCATTAGACGGCGATCCGGAGCTGTCCGAAGGTAAGCGCCTGTTGCCGGCCTCTTTCGGCACAAGCTCCCGCTCCGGAGCGCACCGCGGCCGGCAGGATGCTCTCTGCCGGCGAAGGTGCCGCTTCTCCGGCAAGGAAGCCTCTGCCGCTTCTCCAGCACACGGAGAGCGTGCTAGCTGCTGAAACGTGAAGAAAGAAGCTGCAGAACACTGGCACTGAGCGTGCAGCTTTCCAGCGGAGAGAAAAAGCTACTTTAACACTCTGCAAGCCTTTCCACTCCCAAAAACATGCACATGGAAGGAGCTGCTGCAAAACCGATGCTGTGCTCGCTGCTGCTCCTCCTGAAGCTCTGGCTGCTAAATCTGAGGCTTTCCTTCCAATTTCAAGCTGCAAAGCACTTGCTGAATTCCAGGGAAAGTCCGGGAGGCATTTGCTGTGCTGGCACACTTTCTCCTTCCTAGATAGAGTGGAAAAGCTTTTCCCTGCCGTGTAGGCGACAAGAGACGCATTAGACGGCGATCCGGAGCTGTCCGAAGGTAAGCGCCTGTTGCCGGCCTCTTTCGGCACAAGCTCCCGCTCCGGAGCGCACCGCGGCCGGCAGGATGCTCTCTGCCGGCGAAGGTGCCGCTTCTCCGGCAAGGAAGCCTCTGCCGCTTCTCCAGCACACGGAGAGCGTGCTAGCTGCTGAAACGTGAAGAAAGAAGCTGCAGAAGACTGGCACTGAGCGTGCAGCTTTCCAGCGGAGAGAAAAAGCTACTTTAACACTCTGCAAGCCTTTCCACTCCCAAAAACATGCACATGGAAGGAGCTGCTGCAAAACCGATGCTGTGCTCGCTGCTGCTCCTCCTGAAGCTCTGGCTGCTAAATCTGAGGCTTTCCTTCCAATTTCAAGCTGCAAAGCACTTGCTGAATTCCAGGGAAAGTCCGGGAGGCATTTGCTGTGCTGGCACACTTTCTCCTTCCTAGACAGAGTGGAAAAGCTTTTCCCTGCCGTGTAGGCGACAAGAGACGCATTAGACGGCGATCCGGAGCTGTCCGAAGGTAAGCGCCTGTTGCCGGCCTCTTTCGGCACAAGCCCCCGCTCCGGAGCGCACCGCGGCCGGCAGGATGCTCTCTGCCGGCGAAGGTGCCGCTTCTCCGGCAAGGAAGCCTCTGCCGCTTCTCCAGCACACGGAGAGCGTGCTAGCTGCTGAAACGTGAAGAAAGAAGCTGCAGAAGACTGGCACTGAGCGTGCAGCTTTCCAGCGGAGAGAAAAAGCTACTTTAACACTCTGCAAGCCTTTCCACTCCCAAAAACATGCACATGGAAGGAGCTGCTGCAAAAGCGATGCTGTGCTCGCTGCTGCTCCTCCTGAAGCTCTGGCTGCTAAATCTGAGGCTTTCCTTCCAATTTCAAGCTGCAAAGCACTTGCTGAATTCCAGGGAAAGTCCGGGAGGCATTTGCTGTGCTGGCACACTTTCTCCTTCCTAGATAGAGTGGAAAAGCTTTTCCCTGCCGTGTAGGCGACAAGAGACGCATTAGACGGCGATCCGGAGCTGTCCGAAGGTAAGCGCCTGTTGCTGGCCTCTTTCGGCACAAGCCCCCGCTCCGGAGCGCACCGCGGCCGGCAGGATGCTCTCTGCCGGCGAAGGTGCCGCTTCTCCGGCAAGGAAGCCTCTGCCGCTTCTCCAGCACACGGAGAGCGTGCTAGCTGCTGAAACGTGAAGAAAGAAGCTGCAGAACACTGGCACTGAGCGTGCAGCTTTCCAGCGGAGAGAAAAAGCTACTTTAACACTCTGCAAGCCTTTCCACTCCCAAAAACATGCACATGGAAGGAGCTGCTGCAAAACCGATGCTGTGCTCGCTGCTGCTCCTCCTGAAGCTCTGGCTGCTAAATCTGAGGCTTTCCTTCCAATTTCAAGCTGCAAAGCACTTGCTGAATTCCAGGGAAAGTCCGGGAGGCATTTGCTGTGCTGGCACACTTTCTCCTTCCTAGACAGAGTGGAAAAGCTTTTCCCTGCCGTGTAGGCCACAAGAGACGCATTAGACGGCGATCCGGAGCTGTCCGAAGGTAAGCGCCTGTTGCCGGCCTCTTTCGGCACAAGCTCCCGCTCCGGAGCGCACCGCGGCCGGCAGGATGCTCTCTGCCGGCGAAGGTGCCGCTTCTCCGGCAAGGAAGCCTCTGCCGCTTCTCCAGCACACGGAGAGCGTGCTAGCTGCTGAAACGTGAAGAAAGAAGCTGCAGAACACTGGCACTGAGCGTGCAGCTTTCCAGCGGAGAGAAAAAGCTACTTTAACACTCTGCAAGCCTTTCCACTCCCAAAAACATGCACATGGAAGGAGCTGCTGCAAAACCGATGCTGTGCTCGCTGCTGCTCCTCCTGAAGCTCTGGCTGCTAAATCTGAGGCTTTCCTTCCAATTTCAAGCTGCAAAGCACTTGCTGAATTCCAGGGAAAGTCCGGGAGGCATTTGCTGTGCTGGCACACTTTCTCCTTCCTAGACAGAGTGGAAAAGCTTTTCCCTGCCGTGTAGGCGACAAGAGACGCATTAGACGGCGATCCGGAGCTGTCCGAAGGTAAGCGCCTGTTGCCGGCCTCTTTCGGCACAAGCCCCCGCTCCGGAGCGCACCGCGGCCGGCAGGATGCTCTCTGCCGGCGAAGGTGCCGCTTCTCCGGCAAGGAAGCCTCTGCCGCTTCTCCAGCACACGGAGAGCGTGCTAGCTGCTGAAACGTGAAGAAAGAAGCTGCAGAAGACTGGCACTGAGCGTGCAGCTTTCCAGCGGAGAGAAAAAGCTACTTAAACACTCTGCAAGCCTTTCCACTCCCAAAAACATGCACATGGAAGGAGCTGCTGCAAAACCGATGCTGTGCTCGCTGCTGCTCCTCCTGAAGCTCTGGCTGCTAAATCTGAGGCTTTCCTTCCAATTTCAAGCTGCAAAGCACTTGCTGAATTCCAGGGAAAGTCCGGGAGGCATTTGCTGTGCTGGCACACTTTCTCCTTCCTAGATAGAGTGGAAAAGCTTTTCCCTGCCGTGTAGGCGACAAGAGACGCATTAGACGGCGATCCGGAGCTGTCCGAAGGTAAGCGCCTGTTGCCGGCCTCTTTCGGCACAAGCCCCCGCTCCGGAGCGCACCGCGGCCGGCAGGATGCTCTCTGCCGGCGAAGGTGCCGCTTCTCCGGCAAGGAAGCCTCTGCCGCTTCTCCAGCACACGGAGAGCGTGCTAGCTGCTGAAACGTGAAGAAAGAAGCTGCAGAAGACTGGCACTGAGCGTGCAGCTTTCCAGCGGAGAGAAAAAGCTACTTGAACACTCTGCAAGCCTTTCCACTCCCAAAAACATGCACATGGAAGGAGCTGCTGCAAAACCGATGCTGTGCTCGCTGCTGCTCCTCCTGAAGCTCTGGCTGCTAAATCTGAGGCTTTCCTTCCAATTTCAAGCTGCAAAGCACTTGCTGAATTCCAGGGAAAGTCCGGGAGGCATTTGCTGTGCTGGCACACTTTCTCCTTCCTAGACAGAGTGGAAAAGCTTTTCCCTGCCGTGTAGGCCACAAGAGACGCATTAGACGGCGATCCGGAGCTGTCCGAAGGTAAGCGCCTGTTGCCGGCCTCTTTCGGCACAAGCTCCCGCTCCGGAGCGCACCGCGGCCGGCAGGATGCTCTCTGCCGGCGAAGGTGCCGCTTCTCCGGCAAGGAAGCCTCTGCCGCTTCTCCAGCACACGGAGAGCGTGCTAGCTGCTGAAACGTGAAGAAAGAAGCTGCAGAACACTGGCACTGAGCGTGCAGCTTTCCAGCGGAGAGAAAAAGCTACTTTAACACTCTGCAAGCCTTTCCACTCCCAAAAACATGCACATGGAAGGAGCTGCTGCAAAACCGATGCTGTGCTCGCTGCTGCTCCTCCTGAAGCTCTGGCTGCTAAATCTGAGGCTTTCCTTCCAATTTCAAGCTGCAAAGCACTTGCTGAATTCCAGGGAAAGTCCGGGAGGCATTTGCTGTGCTGGCACACTTTCTCCTTCCTAGATAGAGTGGAAAAGCTTTTCCCTGCCGTGTAGGCGACAAGAGACGCATTAGACGGCGATCCGGAGCTGTCCGAAGGTAAGCGCCTGTTGCCGGCCTCTTTCGGCACAAGCCCCCGCTCCGGAGCGCACCGCGGCCGGCAGGATGCTCTCTGCCGGCGAAGGTGCCGCTTCTCCGGCAAGGAAGCCTCTGCCGCTTCTCCAGCACACGGAGAGCGTGCTAGCTGCTGAAACGTGAAGAAAGAAGCTGCAGAACACTGGCACTCAGCGTGCAGCTTTCCAGCGGAGAGAAAAAGCTACTTGAACACTCTGCAAGCCTTTCCACTCCCAAAAACATGCACATGGAAGGAGCTGCTGCAAAACCGATGCTGTGCTCGCTGCTGCTCCTCCTGAAGCTCTGGCTTCTAAATCTGAGGCTTTCCTTCCAATTTCAAGCTGCAAAGCACTTGCTGAATTCCAGGGAAAGTCCGGGAGGCATTTGCTGTGCTGGCACACTTTCTCCTTCCTAGACAGAGTGGAAAAGCTTTTCCCTGCCGTGTAGGCCACAAGAGACGCATTAGACGGCGATCCGGAGCTGTCCGAAGGTAAGCGCCTGTTGCCGGCCTCTTTCGGCACAAGCTCCCGCTCCGGAGCGCACCGCGGCCGGCAGGATGCTCTCTGCCGGCGAAGGTGCCGCTTCTCCAGCACACGGAGAGCGTGCTAGCTGCTGAAACGTGAAGAAAGAAGCTGCAGAACACTGGCACTCAGCGTGCAGCTTTCCAGCGGAGAGAAAAAGCTACTTTAACACTCTGCAAGCCTTTCCACTCCCAAAAACATGCACATGGAAGGAGCTGCTGCAAAACCGATGCTGTGCTCGCTGCTGCTCCTCCTGAAGCTCTGGCTGCTAAATCTGAGGCTTTCCTTCCAATTTCAAGCTGCAAAGCACTTGCTGAATTGCAGGGAAAGTCCGGGAGGCATTTGCTGTGCTGGCACACTTTCTCCTTCCTAGACAGAGTGGAAAAGCTTTTCCCTGCCGTGTAGGCGACAAGAGACGCATTAGACGGCGATCCGGAGCTGTCCGAAGGTAAGCGCCTGTTGCCGGCCTCTTTCGGCACAAGCCCCCGCTCCGGAGCGCACCGCGGCCGGCAGGATGCTCTCTGCCGGCGAAGGTGCCGCTTCTCCGGCAAGGAAGCCTCTGCCGCTTCTCCAGCACACGGAGAGCGTGCTAGCTGCTGAAACGTGAAGAAAGAAGCTGCAGAAGACTGGCACTGAGCGTGCAGCTTTCCAGCGGAGAGAAAAAGCTACTTGAACACTCTGCAAGCCTTTCCACTCCCAAAAACATGCACATGGAAGGAGCTGCTGCAAAACCGATGCTGTGCTCGCTGCTGCTCCTCCTGAAGCTCTGGCTGCTAAATCTGAGGCTTTCCTTCCAATTTCAAGCTGCAAAGCACTTGCTGAATTCCAGGGAAAGTCCGGGAGGCATTTGCTGTGCTGGCACACTTTCTCCTTCCTAGATAGAGTGGAAAAGCTTTTCCCTGCCGTGTAGGCGACAAGAGACGCATTAGACGGCGATCCGGAGCTGTCCGAAGGTAAGCGCCTGTTGCCGGCCTCTTTCGGCACAAGCCCCCGCTCCGGAGCGCACCGCGGCCGGCAGGATGCTCTCTGCCGGCGAAGGTGCCGCTTCTCCGGCAAGGAAGCCTCTGCCGCTTCTCCAGCACACGGAGAGCGTGCTAGCTGCTGAAACGTGAAGAAAGAAGCTGCAGAACACTGGCACTGAGCGTGCAGCTTTCCAGCGGAGAGAAAAAGCTACTTTAACACTCTGCAAGCCTTTCCACTCCCAAAAACATGCACATGGAAGGAGCTGCTGCAAAACCGATGCTGTGCTCGCTGCTGCTCCTCCTGAAGCTCTGGCTGCTAAATCTGAGGCTTTCCTTCCAATTTCAAGCTGCAAAGCACTTGCTGAATTGCAGGGAAAGTCCGGGAGGCATTTGCTGTGCTGGCACACTTTCTCCTTCCTAGACAGAGTGGAAAAGCTTTTCCCTGCCGTGTAGGCCACAAGAGACGCATTAGACGGCGATCCGGAGCTGTCCGAAGGTAAGCGCCTGTTGCCGGCCTCTTTCGGCACAAGCCCCCGCTCCGGAGCGCACCGCGGCCGGCAGGATGCTCTCTGCCGGCGAAGGTGCCGCTTCTCCGGCAAGGAAGCCTCTGCCGCTTCTCCAGCACACGGAGAGCGTGCTAGCTGCTGAAACGTGAAGAAAGAAGCTGCAGAACACTGGCACTGAGCGTGCAGCTTTCCAGCGGAGAGAAAAAGCTACTTGAACACTCTGCAAGCCTTTCCACTCCCAAAAACATGCACATGGAAGGAGCTGCTGCAAAAGCGATGCTGTGCTCGCTGCTGCTCCTCCTGAAGCTCTGGCTGCTAAATCTGAGGCTTTCCTTCCAATTTCAAGCTGCAAAGCACTTGCTGAATTGCAGGGAAAGTCCGGGAGGCATTTGCTGTGCTGGCACACTTTCTCCTTCCTAGATAGAGTGGAAAAGCTTTTCCCTGCCGTGTAGGCGACAAGAGACGCATTAGACGGCGATCCGGAGCTGTCCGAAGGTAAGCGCCTGTTGCCGGCCTCTTTCGGCACAAGCTCCCGCTCCGGAGCGCACCGCGGCCGGCAGGATGCTCTCTGCCGGCGAAGGTGCCGCTTCTCCGGCAAGGAAGCCTCTGCCGCTTCTCCAGCACACGGAGAGCGTGCTAGCTGCTGAAACGTGAAGAAAGAAGCTGCAGAAGACTGGCACTGAGCGTGCAGCTTTCCAGCGGAGAGAAAAAGCTACTTTAACACTCTGCAAGCCTTTCCACTCCCAAAAACATGCACATGGAAGGAGCTGCTGCAAAACCGATGCTGTGCTCGCTGCTGCTCCTCCTGAAGCTCTGGCTGCTAAATCTGAGGCTTTCCTTCCAATTTCAAGCTGCAAAGCACTTGCTGAATTGCAGGGAAAGTCCGGGAGGCATTTGCTGTGCTGGCACACTTTCTCCTTCCTAGACAGAGTGGAAAAGCTTTTCCCTGCCGTGTAGGCGACAAGAGACGCATTAGACGGCGATCCGGAGCTGTCCGAAGGTAAGCGCCTGTTGCCGGCCTCTTTCGGCACAAGCCCCCGCTCCGGAGCGCACCGCGGCCGGCAGGATGCTCTCTGCCGGCGAAGGTGCCGCTTCTCCGGCAAGGAAGCCTCTGCCGCTTCTCCAGCACACGGAGAGCGTGCTAGCTGCTGAAACGTGAAGAAAGAAGCTGCAGAACACTGGCACTGAGCGTGCAGCTTTCCAGCGGAGAGAAAAAGCTACTTGAACACTCTGCAAGCCTTTCCACTCCCAAAAACATGCACATGGAAGGAGCTGCTGCAAAAGCGATGCTGTGCTCGCTGCTGCTCCTCCTGAAGCTCTGGCTGCTAAATCTGAGGCTTTCCTTCCAATTTCAAGCTGCAAAGCACTTGCTGAATTCCAGGGAAAGTCCGGGAGGCATTTGCTGTGCTGGCACACTTTCTCCTTCCTAGACAGAGTGGAAAAGCTTTTCCCTGCCGTGTAGGCGACAAGAGACGCATTAGACGGCGATCCGGAGCTGTCCGAAGGTAAGCGCCTGTTGCCGGCCTCTTTCGGCACAAGCCCCCGCTCCGGAGCGCACCGCGGCCGGCAGGATGCTCTCTGCCGGCGAAGGTGCCGCTTCTCCGGCAAGGAAGCCTCTGCCGCTTCTCCAGCACACGGAGAGCGAGCTAGCTGCTGAAACGTGAAGAAAGAAGCTGCAGAACACTGGCACTGAGCGTGCAGCTTTCCAGCGGAGAGAAAAAGCTACTTGAACACTCTGCAAGCCTTTCCACTCCCAAAAACATGCACATGGAAGGAGCTGCTGCAAAACCGATGCTGTGCTCGCTGCTGCTCCTCCTGAAGCTCTGGCTGCTAAATCTGAGGCTTTCCTTCCAATTTCAAGCTGCAAAGCACTTGCTGAATTCCAGGGAAAGTCCGGGAGGCATTTGCTGTGCTGGCACAGGGCAAATGTCCATTTAAAAAGTCTTTTTTTGACGGAAATCAATCACCTCCAACAGCACAACATTTTCAAAAATCCCCTCACTCATCACCTAGGATGTTTTCAATGGTCAGTAAATTTCTTAGCAATTGAGTAATGAGTCATCAGCAATATTATTAACTTTCATTATCAAGGTAACACTGAAGAGTCCAACATCATTTGATAAAAATGTCCTACATTTCTGACCCATATATTAAAAGGGATCATAGTTCCTGATGTTTCCCAGATTTCTCTTTAGCCTAACTATTTATGTCAGACTATTTTATTTCTTTTATTTCATTTCATTTCATTTTTATTTTATTTTGTTCTTAATGACTTTTCATTCCTTTCTCTTTTCTGTTGCCTCCCCAGCTCCCAGGAAAAGCAGACCTGAAATCTTCCTTCAGGATTAAGCTCTGTCAAGTTCTAAACACAAAACACTTCTTAAAAAACCACTAAGCCATTCAAGAACAAAGTACTATAAAACAAACTAAAAGGCATTCACTAAAGAGGACATATTAAGGAAATTCTCATGGAGGCAGTTTGTGTCAAGTAAATTGAGAGATTTTTCTTGAGTTACTGTTTCTGTTCCTCTGCAGCAAGATTTCCAAGAACCAGCATTTGCCAAGGGGATGTATTCCCTTTTCAAACCCTGTGCCAAGTGCCCTAAATCAGCATCAGTTATAATTCCTTTTAAAACAAACAGCAAGTGGGGCAAGAACAAAGGAGAACCAACACAACACAGTGTTCCCCGCTCAGACCCCTATTCCCTATCATCTTTTATGGACCCTAATGCACTCCCAAAGCTATTAATTGAATGGATACATCCATCTGGAGATGAGAAGAGAGTGCAGTGACAAAGGAGGAGTAAGGCTGTCAGGGCCATAGTGTGAAGTGGGAACAGATGGAAATCACTGTCTGGCTTAGGAAACACCTGCTGCACCATGAGGCAAGGTGCTGGCACTACAGCAACTACTGGACAGATTGGCTGAGAATACTGTTGTAAAATGTTCAGAGAAAATAAGAAGTAACTTGATAAAAATGTAGGAGGGTCTTGTCCACATACCTTCATAACCACTAATTTAAATTTCATTTCAGGAAAACTAATACTGAAAATTACCACCAGAGGTAGTAAAAACCATTGCCAGCAAAAACAAAGCAAAAAAACCCCAAAAACCCCCTGTTGCATCCTTTCGGGCAAGGAGGAGAAAGCAAAGGGAACAGCAATCACCAGAAACCCTTTGGAATATTTCTATTAGCATGCTGCTTGTAACCCTTTCGTTAGTGTGGGACTACACAGGTTGCAGAGAATTCTGGACAGTTGCTCTTCCACATCCATGGAAGGAAAACACAGGAAAAACACTTTTCCCACGAAATGCAGGCTGTGAAGATGTGGCTCAGGCTGTACCTTTCAGCTCATTCCTCCCATGAAGGGGAGTATCTTGCCAGACTGATGTGACATCTAATCACAGAACGTGATTTTCAAGTTATGAGTCTGATACTTTCAACAGGGTGAATATTTTCAAAAGCATGATAATAAAAGTGGGCTGAGGAAGCAGTGTCTCTTCCTTTCATGGGTTTGGTATCATGAAAAAAAATTAAATACATTAAAAATAAGTTTGTTATTGAGAGAGATAATGGCTGATCAACAGCATAAAAATAAGATATTGCGGCAGAAATGTTTTCTATGCAGGAAGAAAAAAAGGAGTGGAAAACCCTCAACATAGCATAAAGAATGCAAGGAAAGCATAATTCAGCACCAAGATCTGCACATAAGGAGGAGATTAAAAAAAAAAAAAAAGCCAGACAGACACAGTCAGGATGCGAAGATAACAAAAGCACTGTTGGTGGGAAGAAATCTTAAAAAAATTGTTTTTAAGAAAAGCAAAAATAAACCCTCCCCTCAAAACCCAAATCATGCTGCTTCTGTTGGCACTGCAATAGCAGCATTTCAATTATTCACAGAGGGAACCAGACTACCAGGATAAGGCTGAACTGCAGCCAGCATTAGAAATTTAGTCTTATCCCATGAGAATACATCAATGTGATGTTATTACACGTTATATGTTCTATATACCCTCATTCTTCATTAAAAAAACCCCATACTTAGGGATGCTACAAGAAGGAAGCACTGATCATTAAGTGAATCTATTTGGCATTTCCAACCAAAATTCTCAGTGCACCATCTGGCAACTTATGAACTGCTTTAAATACCTAGCGGGGTGTTGTCTCCATGAGCCCTCCTGTAACCTAGTTTCTGTGATGGGCAATTTTGCAGCACTCAGTTTTCTGAGGGTATTTGTTCCTATCTGAGGGTAGGAGCAAATCACAATTCTTCAGAAGATTTACTCATCTGACCTTGCAGTTGTGTTTTGTCTTAGCCACTGAAAAGCATCAAACCCAACCACTTAGAGTACCAAAAAAACAGCTGCAGAATTAAAATGCTATCTATTCCATGCTAATTTCTCAGTGGATCATCACTTGCAAACACAGTTTATATGAAATAAAGCTCTTCTCCAAACTGTACTGCAACTTTAAAAGGACATAAATTGTCATTTAAAAAAAAAGGAACTGCAAACATAAGCATGGTCAGATTAAATATTTTATTAGATTTGACAAATTCTTCCCTCACACTCCTATTTCTTACAATTAATGGCAATTCTGATAACAGGTGTTGTGACTTTATTGGAAAAAATGATTTCAATTTCAGTCGAAGCAAGGTGCATTACTAACGTAGCAAAACTAATTAATTTTGCTCCAAGCATTCTTTACAGAGACGCCTGTTTTGAGCAATTTTCGGTTTAATGAACCAGCTTTGAGAAGGGGAAATGCAGCATTAATGAAAGGAAAACTACTTGCTTTTTGGTTTGTTTTGACAAGTTTTTGCATTGACCTTAAGATGGGTTATTTGAAGGTAATTCAGCTCTGGTGTTTGTGCACCTCTTGAGCAGTGAAGGCTGCAGCTAGGAGTGCCTATTTGGTTTCTCTCCTTCCCCCTACAGGAAAGAGAAACCAACCTTTCTCTTCCTTACAGCCCATAAGACTATCTAATAAATAACTGTATTTATCAGCCCTACAGACTAACAGAATCAGGGAACACGAACAGAGCATGTGGGAAAAGATACAGAAAGAAAGGGTAGCAACCATTCCTCTTCAAGTATCCCTCCATCAGTTGAACAGCACCTTCTCTCTCAAAGCCTCCTCCACTGAAGGAAACAATACAGAAATTCTGCTCAAGATGCTACCAAGATCTACCTTTACACTGAAAATCAACCAGCCACTTTTACCCTTGTCCTCTTAAAAGCGTGACAGCTTTGGCCCTAGTCAAACCAGACAAACTCCTACAAATATAAGCCAAGTCTTCCATGAGTCCTGTAAAAAGCATTTGAAACTTTAACAGAACTAGATCAACTGACTCATGGTCTGGACTGTGATCTCCCATTTGAGTATGAGGATTTTGATACTCCTCATAGGCATTGCTGGGTACTGAATGATATCTTATAATACTGAAAAATAAAGGACTTTGAGATAACCTCTTTGGCATATCTCAGTGGTACCAGGAGAACTTACAATAGTAGGTTACATACAGGCTCAATGTTCTATGTAGAAATCCGGAGGGTTATGTCTAGTAATGCAAGGGACATAATTTTTATTCTTAATGTTTCAGACATCAGGAGATCTGCAGGATCAAAGCTTTAACATCAAACTCTGTGCTCAAGAGAAATCTTCATCTCAAAGAGAAATCCTCAGTTTATAGAGGTTAAAGCAGTTGTTGCAAGGAAATAGAGGTTTCTAATATACTAAAGTAAAAATTCACAGACTTTCACTTTCTACAGAGCACTTTCAAAAAGACATTATTACTGATGCTCAAGAAAAGTACTTGCAATTTGATGAAAATGAAAGTACACAAACCCTTTACATCTTTCAATATCTTTGCAGTGGTAGAGTCAGTACTAGTGGGTTTAGTGTTCAGCGGTGTTGCTGGCTAAATCTGCACAACAGGCTTATGTAATGAAGAGTTAGCTCCACAGCCCAGACAAATCACCTCCCCTCTAACTTTCCCTCACAGGACAGAGACAGAATTGCCACCTCAGCAAGCACACTGCAGGGATATAGAGGTAGCAGGCATGAAATAGTGATTGGTACATACAGAGACTCAGCCTTGACCCCTGACTCCACAGCAACTCCTTGGTTATTCTCCCTTTTTCAGCAGAAGTACAAGTATATCAAAGAGTGAGGAAAAAAGCCAGGGGAAACCCATTTCCCCCCAAACTATGAAATACTGCCAGCCCAGTCATAGCCCCCTCTCCTAATTCTGCTTAGTATTTATTATGTTCTCTATTTCAAGGGGATGAAATTAATGGTTTATGTTCTCTGTTTTCAAAGGAAATTAATGAATGTCCCACATTCCTTAGCAGACACCTGTCTTTTCAAACTAAGACAGGAGGAAACCTCTTATCTCACAAAATAGATCTTCCAGATGCTCAAGAGCTCACATCCTATCTCTGCATACCCTACCCCCACCGTGCAGGGTGGTATATCTCAGTGGTACAGAAATAACCAGTAGAAGAGCCGATTTAGTTTCTGCTTGTTGCTCCAAACTAACACGGATCTACAAGCACTGCTGTTCAGCTTTTGCAGAAGAGGTAATAGGATACAGCCCCAGCCCATAGCTGGCATGGGGAGGCAGCAGAGAGTGAGGGCAAGGGGGCAAGTAAATTATTTGATTTGCTCATGTCTGAGCTGTGCTGCTGATTTTCTGCATGGGTGGTCTTACAGGTATGGCTACTAATCTCCCTCAGAGTAAGTGCTTGGATCTGTACCCATGTAAATACTTTGTCTGATTTCACTTGGAAATCCTGATGGGAGTGATGTGGAAAGGCCATTCACTAAGTGGCTTTTTTCCAAGTCCTGTTTCATTCCTCTGCATTTAGCAAACAAGCATAAGGCCACTTTCATCCATGCTTGTCCTGAGGATCCTTCAGCTCTCACTTCATGGCTGAATGAGCAGTTTAACATACTGGTCCCTCACTAAGGTTTGTGAAACTGTTTGCTCTTCCCCTGATTAATCTGGTTTCTTCTAGAAGAAGTTCCCCATGATTATTGTTTAGCTTGCAGCAGCTATGCCAGTTCAGTGCTTTTGAAATTATGGATTCTGTTTATAGGTTACCAAAATTCCACTAGGAATACATTCAATACTCTAGTTTTTGTAAAATCCTTCTCTATTTATAAGTAACTCATAAGTGCTTATAACTTGTAAGTAACTTATAAGTACTTATAACTCAGGGCAGTTCAGGATCTCCCTTCAAAATACAACAAATGCCTATTTCTGCAGAAATAAATTACTGTCTAATGATTTCAACATCCAAAATGCTACACTTAAATGAGTGGCTATATGTATTGTCAATTCAGATACTTTTCTATTTATAGTGCGTTTATTTATGCCTGAGATGCATTTAAATATAAATTGCCGTACTTAATGCCAAGTTTTATAACATGTCATTCACAATCCATTAAGTATTTTATTACATATATTGTAGAAGAAATAAATTTATAGTCCCCATTTATAGTATAAATAAGGAATGATGAAAAGCACAATAAAAATGTCTTACTTTTTGGGTTTTGTGGAGGTTTACTGCTAGAGCATAGTTACCAGTCATGTTTTAATGTTTTACTATAATAAAAGACATGATCTGAGTGCAGTAATATATGTAAAATTAAAAGAAGCCCTACTAAAATGACAGAAGCTTTCCTATTCAGACACAAACAATTACAGACTTAGCATATTCTCAGTTGCTTTCTAGGCTGTAGGAGCATGTGGAAATAAATTTTGCTTTGTTAATTTTAAAGCATTTGCCAGGTGCTTCTTCATAGAAGGTTTCCAGAACATACTTCACTTTGTTGATAATGGGGGAAAAACACACACACAAAAACTTTATTCCTTGCATCCATTTTCCTAGGTCATCCATGACCAACTATGTTTCTTTTCCCTTGCTTTCTGACTATAAGTCAGGAATCAGCAAGGAAATAAAAACTTTCCTCTTCATGTTTGGTTTGAGGGTTTTTTGGTTTTTTTCCCAGTTACCTCTCAAAATTTCATTTCCTATTACTGGCTAGAAAAAAAAATAGTATTTTGGGGAAAAATTTCTTATGTCATGCTGTCCTTAGAAATGCTGTCTTCACAGTTCCTCAGTGTCTTTCCAAACAAGTACAGAAGAGAAGACAATCTTCTTAGCACATATATGGGGGAATTCTCATTGTTTTAAAAGAAAAAAGAAAATTTGGAAAGCACCAAAGCCAATAAACACTTTGAAAAAATATTGCCATATGTTTTGACGATCTCTCCACTAGAACCAAAAATCTGGGCAAGACAGAGCGTTGAGAATGTGAAAGGATATTTTTTGATCAGTTGATCAGTTCAGGTCTTGATCTGACCCCTAGTCTGTCTTGCCCTTTCCAGATGCTTTCACATTGCTAAGTCCTCAGTCAGTCTGTGTTCAGCTGCTGTTATTTCAAACCACACAAGCCTGAGTGAAATTCAATCAAGCACACCTGAGCAGATCTCCATAGCAGTCTCTGACATTAAGTTACTGTCTCAGCTGGTTGTTATGGGAAGTGGGAACCAAACCTTGACTCATGGCATTACCGGCATCAGTCTTTCCATTTTCTGTCCCTGGAATATTTGAGTGTCTCTCACTAGGGCAGAAGGTTTGAAGGCAGGATGACCCCAAAGACAAATGATCCCATAATAACAGAGGGAAAAGAGAGGGAGAAGTGACTTTCACAGAGCAAACACTGCCTCTGTGATAAAAGCACGAAGATAATGCTGATCTCTGGAGCACTATTTTTTAACTAATGCACATAAATCTAAAACTGCTTTCTTGGAGACTTAAAAGGAAAGTAGGCAATCCTGGAAGATGGTGAGGCATAAGTCCCTGGATTTCTAATGTTATGGTTTTAAGAAAATTTAAAGGTATTTAAGCAATTTTCCTAATAGAAAACAGTTTGAAAGCATACCTTTAAGCTAAAACAGACCTTTGTGACACAAAACCATCAGAAGTTAAAACACTCCTGAATTCCATAATCTTTTTTGTTGTTTGGTTTTGTTTTCTTTTTCAAAGCATGAATCTTCCTTTCATTAAGTAAAGGGTAAACAAAGGCACAGAGAAACTAAGCAAGTATACCAATCTTACAGTGAAGTAAATAAAACCACAGAAACAGCAAAGTCCCAGTTCTTAGCCATACACACTCACCAAGAATTGAACCCTGAGTCGTGCTCCAACTTATCTACCAGTTTTATTTTTACTGGGATGTACTACTAATAGTATTGCCTTTTTAATTTTGTAGATAGAATGAGAAGTTGGAGAACTTCATCAAGACCATTTTCTTTTGCAACTTGTCAGGTACATCTTATCTTTATGTAGTAACAGAAAATATTTATTTTAAGGAAAGAGAAAAATTACAGCTTATAAAGAGATTGTTACATGGAAATAAATCAGTGCCTTCATACTGGTATCACTATGATAGCTATTTCAGCTTACCCCATTAATGCTACTTTCTTTATCAATTTCTTAACAAATTCAATTTGTTATAATGTTTCTTTAATATTTCCACTGGGTTGGTACTTGAAATTCCTTTGTCCAGTCTGTTTCCTCTCTGTTACAAGATGCCCTTGATCTGTTCCAACTTACTTCCTCTCATCCTTAACTCTTGAAATACATTGCTATCTTAGGCTATCCAATCCCATGCTCACAGTGACCACTCTAAAGAGAGGGCTTAATCACAAAGGTTTTTCTGGGTTGCATCAAACAAGTAGGCTGCTTCCTAAATAACTTAGCAGCAATTACCACAGAAGAAGAAGACAAAGAAGATGAAGATGAAGAAGAAGGTAAAAACCAACATCCAAAAAAGCAAAAAAACCCAATAGCTTGGTTCAGTGGCTACATCTCAACTTCCTGTGTGCATTCTTCCAAACCTGGATGTTACAAAGCACTAGAATGAGAGCTGTGGAAGCGAACTGCTTTCCTCTCCAGGTCCATGCAAGGTGCATCATGCTCTGGCAGCGATTTATTTTTTTCCCCTTCATTCTCCTCTGGCAGCAGGTATGGTCTCTGCAGCAGAGATCACACAACTCACATCATCCCAAGCAGCTGCAGCTTTGTTTGTGCCTGAGGGCAATGCCTGTAATCACAAAGGCTTAATTAAACATCACCCCTCTGCACTTCAGTAAATTCATAAGATACGATACTACCTACATGCCTCTGGTTAACAGCAGTTGGAAAAGGTAATAACAAAAAGCCCACATTAATCTCTTTGCCCTTGCTCCCTTAGTGGTACTGTACCTTTAAATTTAGCTGAGTCAACCCTCTTTCCTCAAGGAAAAAAGGCTGAAAAGTCTGAACTTATTCCAGAAGACCCCCACAGGAGTCAGTGGTGAAGACTTCTTGAGGCAATGTTTTTATCATCCTTTTGCAGCTAGAAAATGCCAAAAGATAAGCTATTGAAATTCGCAGTGCAACTCCTGCTTTGTGAAGTCAGTTTCTTTCCTACCCTAAACAAATCATGTCAGGCACAGAAAAGCAAAAGGATCCAAAGGACCAAGCCCTCCAGTGACAATCCTACTTGAGTAAAAGCTCAAGGAAGAACCAGGTAGGAATGATTTCTCACAAGGTGGGCATTAAACCTGCACGGCAACAACAGAGATCATTCAAGTATCAGGGGGTGCAGTTAAGTATCTTTCTCCCACAGCTATTGCCTTGGTCCTGCTCAATGCTTTCTCTGGTTTAAAGGAGAGAAACAAACAGGGTTGTCAGGAATTACATTAGTAATTTCTTGGGGCCGGGGGAGTGAGCCTGATTCAGAGAAAAGACACAAAAACTCAGTGGAGGGAAATGACAGACCTGACAGACCTCTCTTGCCACATTCTCATACAAAATCTTCATTCCACTAGAATTATTATGAAGGCACAGAATAAAATTTAAGTCAGTCAAAAAGTTATTGTTATTTTTTCACCACTGGTGTTAGGACAAAAGACAAGTCTTGGATAAATGGTAAATATATTTATTGCACTGGGGTTTCCATATTTTCCATTTGTAAAAGGAGAAAGCATTCATTCATTGCCTTGGGTCTATTAGGACATAGAAGAAACTGTTCATTCAATTCCAGAAACTCAAAATCTTCTTTTATTCTAACTAAGAATTATGCTTCAAAATGTTACTCCTCTAGAATGCTCTAGGAGCACAAACTGTAATGGGGATCACAGAGAACACTGATATCCTGTACAAAACAACAGCCTCTTAACCAATCCCACTCATCTAGAGATGTAACAAGGGATAACAAGAAGAAAGGGAAAAGCTGAAGTAATAGCTGCTCTATGGCCATTTTCTGCCTTGATGAGCCAGGGAAAACCAAGAGTAAATAACAGCAGAAGGCAGTCTCACCACCACTGCAGATGCAACATATCCAGGGTTTTGCTTGTAACCCTGCAGGATTTTGTATGTGACCAGTCTCATTACTGTGACTATGAAGCACGGACAGACAACTCTTCAACTAATGAAAGTTGGAAAGAGTGTGTTTATTACAGTGCTGGACACATGAGAGTAACCTCCCAAAGACGTGTCAAAAAGTCACAAACTCCTGCTCTCTTTTTATCCAAAAAGGTTTAACACATTCAGATGGTTTCCAGGATGGTTTATACGGCATCTATTACATAAACATTAGCTCTCACCTCGTATTATAATTAGCTGAATGTGCATTACAGCTGCGCAATTGTCCTCTTTAATTTGGTTCCTCTGAAGAGGAAGTAAGACACCTTCCTCATGGTAAACTCTTCAACCATGGTAAGTTGGCAGGGCTTCTTGGCCTGTTGGTCACAGTCCAAACCTCCTTTAATTCTTAGAAATCTGTGTTATTTATGGTTCCTGCATTCTTACAATACTTTGTATATTACCTGTCATTCCCAACCTTGTTTCAGTCATTCCCACTTGGTATCAATTAGTTTCCTTGTTAAGCTCTAATCACAGTATATGATCTTTGCTAACTACATTTCTAACTTAACCCCTTAATTCATTTAAGCTCTTAATTAAAATATATATAGTATTCACCATCTTAGTTGCATTCCTAGCTCAACCCCTTGACTCAGTCAGAAATGCAGACCTAGGCACTAGTCCTATTCCACAGGATAGAAATTCGCAGAACTGGTGTTAAGAGGGCTGGGCACGCGAGGCAACACCTGTTTTAACAACAACAATCTCACATCCATTACTTAAATTCTCCAAACTCCACCACAGGAAGTAGGAATAAGGGCTTCAGGGCTTTTTTAGAGCACATCCAACAGGAGCTGTATAAGGACAGGTGTCCTGTGGTCCCTTTGGGAGTTGGCAGGAAGGAATCCCAAATCAACAGCTGGTGGTTCTGCTAACTAGAAGAGACTTTCCCATTTTAACCCCTCTCCTGCATCATTTAGTTCTATTTCTTCCAATTAAACTTTTTAATTTTGGAGCAGTGTTAATGAGATCCTTTCCTGAACACCTGCAGTTATCTCAGGGATCTTTAAATGTTCCCCTTGTGAGCCATTACCCTCAGAGCTGCACATGAATGAGATCCCCTGCACTTATAGAACCCTTCTTGCTCTCTTGAATGCAATTGGCCCAATTTCTGACTTCAAAAATCAAACAAAAATGACCCAAATGAACACTTAAGCCCAAACACTGCAGAATCTCCTGTCACTAATACACTAGGCAAGCTCCCCCATTCTCCTCATGGGTCACAAAATCAGGGGGTATAAGTCATGTGGGCAGTCCCAAAGCTGGGAGCCATTTGTTGGTCACACCACTATTCATAATACTCAACATTCCTGGGCCTCCTTTCATTTATACACTTTAAAATACATAAGCACTTAAATCCTAGCCTCTTGATTCCCTGGTGGTATTAAGAGAACTCCTTCGGAACAGACAACAAACTGGTTGGCCAAAAGCCCAGGTCCCCAAGAAAACCACATCAATAAATATGAAAAGTTGGAGGAAGGAGGAAAAAATAAAAGAAGAAAAGAAAAGAAAAGGAAAGGAAAGAAAAGAAAAGAAAAGAAAAGAAAAGAAAAGAAAAGAAAAGAAAAGAAAAGAAAAGAAAAGAAAAGAAAAGAAAAGAAAAGAAAAGAAAAGAAAAGAAAAGAAAAGAAAAGAAAAGAAAAGAAAAGAAAAGAAAAGAAAAGAAAAGAAAAGAAAAGAAAAGAAAAGAAAAGAAAAGAAAAGAAAAGAAAAGAAAAGAAAAGAAAAGAGAAAAAAGAAAACGTTGACTTTTCTTTTGCTGGAGTCTTCCAAATGTTAGCTTTTAAACAAGGCTACTGAGAAACACCTAAAGGTCTCTCCTCTACCTCTCTCCAAAAGAGATTTCAGCTTTGCCCTTGCAGCAAGTATTTTTGATTCTGGTCATTCTGCCTTTATTGAAAAAAGTACACTCTACTATCAAAAAATTACTACTTGAAGTATATTACTTGTGTCACCAGAGACATGGTTCAGAGCTCTCTCGTATCTCCAGGTTTCACTGCTTTCTGGATGCATATTTAAGCCTCTGTCCAAGTCAGACTACTGACACTGGTGTTACCTGTACTTTCTGAAGAGTTGTGTTATCTGTCCAGACTGCATTGATTAAAGGATGTCTGGACTTGAACATGATTGCATTAAGGCAGATAATGGTTAATGAGGAACAGATTTTATTGCTCTGGACATTTCTTTCCCTTCCCTATCTCCTTACTTACAAGGCAGGATGTGCATTCCATTTATTTTTTACTGAAAAATAACTACTTGATTTTGTAGCTGAAATATGGTTTAAAGCCATAGAAAAGTGTTAAATGGTTAAAAAGACATCTAATAAAACTAAAACTATTAGATTATTAAGTCTACATTTGAAGTAATACATAATTAGAAAGATGTAGCTGACAGATTTGTTTTTTGCCTCTTCAAAAAGCAAAGTGATGGGACGTACACAAAGAAAATAAGTAAATATGAACACTATCGAAATACTGATCTTTTAGTTCAGACAGTTTAGGAGCCTGTGGCACTCATATCTAAGGAGTAAACAAAATCACTGGTTTTAGAACATTATGTGAAAAATTACCACTCAACAACCTATTAGCTATTTTGCTCTTTAACCTAGCATTATGCACATTACCTTTTCCCAGGCATCATGTGCATATCAGATGTTTACATGCAGAGATGGGAAAAAATGTATCTCAAATTTTAAAAAGCAGGAACTTGTTCATTGGCCATGCAGAGTAGTCACAGACAGAAAGGGATGAACCATGTAATTGCTTCTCAAGCAATACATGCTAAATAGTACTGACTAATAGTATATAGTTAATATAGACTAATAGCAAGAATAATAGTGGATCAAACATATAAGCCCAGGGCTTTTAAGCTCCCATTTGTTTCATCTTTAGGAACAGCTGTCCATGTGCATACAAAGTATTTTTCCCAAAAATATGTGCTGATCAAATTCCTAATTACACAATATTAACAAATACCATTATAAAACTTTCTCTTTGCATAGAGTAAAAAATATACTATTTTAACTTTGTGGCCCATAAACAAAAAACCCCCAAACACACTTTTTTTTCAGGCCAAGAGAACGGTTTCTTCATTGACAAGAGACTGACAATATAATGTATTTGCAAATAAATGTAACAATGTCCAGAGCTAAAGTGCACCAAATTGTGGAAGTAAAATTATCTTCTGTATTGAACTGCAAAGGTGTTGTACAATCTTTATGACAGCCAAATATTCCAAAGAAAGAGTATTAACAAAAGAAATAGTTCTTAAGTTGCCTAAGAAAGTATCAAGCTTCTCGGCTGCTTGGTCATACGCAGCTATTTTCATACAACTTGGAGTTCCACATGTTGACACTTCTGTTGAAGAAAAAAATCAGCACTCTAAGATCATATGAAAGGAATTTTAGTTTGAAAATATTCTTTTAAAGATTCTTGAGAACTTTTCTGCTTCTTTTTTGGAGACCAAGATGATAAATGATGTAGACTATTTTCTACAGCTCCAGTTGCAGACATCCTTGCTCAGTTTCTGCTGAATACAATTATTGCACATTTTGAAAAGATGACACCCAGCTTACATGGGGTTAATCTCATATATTACATGTCAAGCCACTGCACAGATATCCTGACTTGCAAGTAGAAAGCCAATGTCTGATACTTGGAACAACAGAGCCAGTGTCTGGTACTTGGAACAACTTCTCTATTAAAAATTGCCTAGTCTATAAAAATTAAAAAGCACCTTTTTTTTGACAGTCAAATGTTTGTTTTCTTGAAACTTATTGAAGTTAAGAAATGTGCAAACTTTTTGCCATTTATGGCAGGGTAATACTTTTAAGCTTCTGGACTGGCTTGAATTTCTCCTGCATACACTGACCCGGCTGAGGACCAGACCCACCAGTGCCACCCTCTCAGTGGCACCCCTCCCAGTGGGACGCCATGGGCTTGGCCAGCACAGGATCCACCAACCTGTGCAGTTCTGGGAAAGATTAATGGAGACCATGGAGAAGAAACAAAAAGGAAACTGCAAACGTGTAATTAACCTTTCTGATTAAGCATTGGAAATTGTTCCAGCAGAAAGTTGTACTATTAGTCACATCATTATTTTTAATCAGCTTGATTTCTAAGCTTTTCTGCTGGAGTAGGAAAGCCCATCCAGAATTGTGCACATAAGAATTTGTTGTATAGCACTACAAGGCTTTATTTGGTTGTGTTTTTTTACAAGCCTTAAAATTTGTGAGACTTCACAGATATACCCAGAATTGGTGGCTTGATTATTTAAACATCGCTTTTCTCTCCTTCCCAAGTCGAGAGCCACAACTTCAAGCCCTGCAGCTCAAGAAGAGAGCTCAGTGCATGCAAAATAAGCTTTTTTGTCTTGACTCTGGTCAAATCATGCCACAGAAATCCCAAGTCTTCTGTAGACAGCAAATGATTGTTCTTTTGTCAGGCAATGCTCCTTCTGACCAGCTCTCAACACACCAGAACAAATCAGCTTCAAGTTACACTATTAAAATTAAGGCACTCTCCTACCACTTCCAGATTTCATAACTATAAACATATAAACAATAACTATAAACATATAAACATGGAACTATAAACATATAAACAATAACTATAAACATATGAACATGGAACTATAAACATATAAACAATAACTATAAACATATAAACATGGAACTATAAACATATAAACAATAACTATAGACATATAAACATGGAACTATAAACATATAAACAATAACTATAAACATATGAACATGGAACTATAAACATATAAACAATAACTATAAACATATAAACATGAAACTATAAACATATAAACAATAACTATAGACATATAAACATGGAACTATAAACATATAAACAATAACTATAAACATGGAACTATAAACATACAAACAATAACTATAAACATATAAACAATAACAATAAACATGGAACTATAAACATATAAACAATGACCATAAACATATAAACAATAACTATAAACATACAAACAATAACTATAAACATACAAACAATAACTATAAACATATAAACATGGAACTATAAACATATAAACATGGAACTATGAACATATAAACACGGAACTATAAACATACAAACAATAACTATAAACCTATAAACAATAACTATAAACATATAAACATGGGAGTATAAACATATAAACATGGAACTATAAACATATAAACAATAACTATAAACATATGAACATGGAACTATAAACATATAAAAAATAACTATAAACATATAAACAATAACTACCAACATATAAACATGGAACTATAAACATATAAACATGGAACTATAAACATATAAACATGGAACTATAAACATGGAACTATAAACATACAAACAAAAACTATAAACATTTAAACTATATATAAACATATAAACAATAACTATAAACATGGAACTATAAACATATAAACAATAACTATAAACATATAAACAATAACTACAAACATATAAACAATAACTATAAATATGGAACTATAAACATATAATCATGGAACTAAAAACATATAAACATATAAACAATAATTATAAACATGGAATTATAAATATGTAAACATGGAACTATAAATATGTAAACATGGAACTATAAACATATAAACAATAACTATAGACATATAAACATGGAACTATAAACATATAAACAATAACTATAAACATGGAAGTATAAACATACAAACAATAACTATAAACATATAAACAATAACAATAAACATGGAACTATAAAACATATAAACATATAAACAATAACTATAAACATACAAACAATAACTATAAACATACAAACAATAACTATAAACATATAAACATGGAACTATAAACATATAAACATGGAAGTATGAACATATAAACACGGAACTATAAACATACAAACATGGAAATATAAATATATAAACAATAACTATAAACATTTAAACTATATATAAACATATAAACAATAACTATAAACATGGAACTATAAACATATAAACAGTAACTATAAACATATAAACAATAACTACAAACATATAAACAGTAACTATAAATATGGAACTATAAACATATAATCATGGAACTATAAACATATGAACAATAACTATAAACATATAACCATGGAACTATAAACATATAGACAAAAACTATAAACATATACACATGGAACTATAAACATATAAACATACAAACAATAACTATAAACATTGAATTATAAATATGTAAACATGGAACTATAAATATGTAAACATGGAACTGTAAACATATAAACATGGAATTATAAACATACAAACAATAACTATAAACATATAAACAATAACAATAAACATGGAACTATAAACATATAAACATATAAACAATGACTATAAACATATAAACAATAACTATAAACATATAAAGAATAACTATAAACATATGAACATGGAACTATAAACATATAAACAATAACTATAAACATATAAACATGGAACAATAAACATGGAACTATAAACATATAAACATATAAACAATAACTATAAACATGGAATTATAAATATGTAAACATGGAACTATAAATATGTAAACATGGGACTATAAACATATAAACAATAACTATAAACATATAAACAATAACTATAGACATATAAACATGGAACTATAAACATATAAACATATAAACAATAACTATAAACATACAAACAATAACTATAAACATACAAACAATAACTATAAACGTATAAACATGGAACTATAAACATATAAACATGGAACTATAAACATATAAACAATAATTATAAACATCTGAACATGGAACTATAAACATATAAACAATAACTACAAACATATAAACATGGAACTACAAACATATAAACATGGAACTATAAACATATAAACATGGAACTATAAACATATAAACAAGGAACTACAAACATATAAACATGGAACTATAAACATACAAACAATAACTATAAACATTTAAACTATATATAAACATATAAACAATAACTATAAACATGGAACTATAAACATCTAAACAATAACTATAAACATATAAACAATAACTACAAACATATAAACAGTAACTATAAATATGGAACTATAAACATATAATCATGGAACTATAAACATATAAACAATAACTATAAACATATAAACATGGAACTATAAACATATAGACAATAACTATAAACATATAAACATGGAACTATAAACATATAAACATACAAACAATAACTATAAACATGGAATTATAAATATGTAAACATGGAACTATAAATATGTAAACATGGAACTATAAACATATAAACATGGAATTATAAACATACAAACAATAACTATAAACATATAAACAATAACAATAAACATGGAACTATAAACATATAAACATATAAACAATGACTATAAACATATAAACAATAACTATAAACATATAAAGAATAACTATAAACATATAATCATGGAACTATAAACATATAAACATTAACTATAAACATATAAACATGGAACTATAAACATATAAACATATAAACAATAACTATAAACATGGAATTATAAATATGTAAACATGGAACTATAAATATGTAAACATGGAACTATAAACATATAAACAATAACTATAAACATATAAACGTATAAACATGGAACTATAAACATATAAACAATAACTATAGACATATAAACATGGAACTATAAACATATAAACAATAACTACAAACATATAAACAATAACTACAAACATATAAACAGTAACTATAAATATGGAACTATAAACATATAATCATGGAACTATAAACATATAAACAATAACTATAAACATATAACCATGGAACTATAAACATATAGACAATAACTATAAACATATAAACATAGAACTATAAACATATAAACATACAAACAATAACTATAAACATGGATTTATAAATATGTAAACATGGAACTATAAATATGTAAACATGGAACTATAAACATATAAACATTGAACTATAAACATACAAACAATAACTATAAACATATAAACAATAACAATAAACATGGAACTATAAACATATAAACATATAAACAATGACCATAAACATATAAAGAATAACTATAAACATATAAAGAATAACTATAAACATATAAAGAATAACTATAAACATATGAACATGGAACTATAAACATATAAACATGGAACTATAAACATACAAAAAATAACTATAAACATATAACCTATATATAAACATATAAACAATAACTATAAACATGGAACTATAAACATATAGACAATAGCTATAAACATATAAACATGGAACTATAAACATACAAACAATAACTATAAATATGGAACTATAAACATATAATCATGGAACTATAAACATATAAACAATAACTATAAACATATAACCATGGAACTATAAACATATAAACAATAACTGTAAACACATAAACAATAAATATAAACATATAAACAATAACTATAAATATGGAACTATAAACATATAATCATGGAACTATAAACATATAAACAATAACTATAAACATGGAACTAGAAATATATAAACATGGAACTATAAACATATAAACAATAACTATAAACATGGAACTACAAACATATGAGCATTAACTATAAACATATAATCATATAAACATGTAACTGTAAACATATAAGCATGTAACTATAAGCATATAAACATGTAACCGTAAACATACAAACATACAAACATAAACATATAATCATGTAACTGTAAACATATAAACATGTAACTATAAACATGTAAACAATAACTATAAACGTATAAGCATGCAACTATAAACATATAAACAATAACTACAAACATGAAACTATAAATATATAAACAATAATAAACATATAAACATGGAACTATAAACATAAAAATATGTAACCACATAACTGTAAACATATAAACAATAACTATAAATGTATAAACATGTAACTATAAACATGTAACCATGTAAGTATAAGCATCTAAACATATAAACATAGAACTATATACGCGTAACTATAAATATACAAACATGTAACTATAAACAAACATGTAACCATGGAAAACAAACAAACCAAAACAAAAACAAATACCAAAACCAAACAAAAACCAAAACAAAAACCAAAACCAAAAAACCAAACCAAACAAACCAAAAACCAAAAACAGAAACCAAAACAAACAAACAAAACGAAAATCAAAGCAAACAAAACCCAAAACAAACAGAAACCAAAAAAACAAGACACAAAACCAAAAACCAAAACAAACACAAACAAACCAAAACAAAAATAAAAACAAAAAGCAAAACCAAAATCAAACAGAAACCAAAACAAACAAACAAGACACAAAAATAAGAACCAAAACAAACAAACACAAAAACAAAACCAAAACAAACAAATAAAAACAAAAACCAAAACAAAACCGAAAACCAAACCAAAAAAACAAAAACCCAAACCAAACAAAACAAAAAACAAAAACAAACGAACAAAAACCAAAACAAAGAAACAAAACAAAAGCCAAAACAACCAAACAGAAATTTAAAGCAAAAAGCAAAACAAACAAACAAAACCAAAAACCAAAACACACAAACAAAAACCAAAACACACAAACGAAAACAAAACAAAACCCAAAAACAAACAAAGAAATACAAAGAAAACAAAACCAAAACCAAGCAAAAACGAACAAACAAAAACCAAACCAAACAAAGAAACACAAAACCAAAACCAAAAACCAAACCAAACAAAAACCAAAACCAAACCAAACAAACAAAACCAAAACAAGAACCAAAACAATCAAATAAAAAAAACAAATAAAAACAAAAACAGAACAAACATGCACACAAAAAACTAAAAGAAACAAATGAAAAACAAAAACCCAAAGCAAACAAACAAAAACAAACAAAAACCATAACCAAAAGAAACAAAACCAAAACCAGATAAACAAAAACAAAACCAAAACAAAAAACGAAACAAACAAAAACCAAACAAAAACAACCCAAAATACCAAAACAAACAAAACAAAAACAAAAACAAACAAAAACCAAAACAAAGACAAAACCAAAAGAAACAACCAAAAACAAAAACAAAAAACAAACAACCAAACCAAACAAACAAAACAAACGCCAAACCAAACAAACAGAAATTTAAAACAAAAACCCAAAACAAACAAACAAAAACCAAAACACAAAAACGAAAACAAAACAAAAACCAAAAACAAGCAAACAAAAACAAACAAAGAAAACAAAACCAAAGCAAACAAACAAACCAAACCAAAACAAAAACAATACCAAAACCAAAGCAAACAAACAAAACAAAAATCAAAACAAAACCAAAACAAAACCAAAACAAACAAACACAATACCAAAACAAACAAAAAACCAACAAAACAGAAACCAAACCAAAACAAACAAACAAAATAAACAAACCACAAAACCTGAAAGAAACAAACAAAAACAAAACCAAAACACCAAACCAAACAAAAACAAAAACCAAACTAAACAAACCAAAACAAAAAACAAAAAAACCAAAAAACCAAAACAAACAAACCAAAAATCAAAAACAGAAACCAAAACGAACAAACAAAAACCAAAACAAACAAAACCCAAAACAAACAAGACCCAAAAAAACAAAAACAAAAAACCAAAAAACCACAAAAACCAAAACAAATAAACAAGAAACCAAAAACCAAACTAAACAAACCAAAACAAACCCAAAAAACCAAACCAAACTAAAAACAAAACAAAAAACAGAAAAACAAAAAACCAAAACAAACCAAAACTCAAAAATAGAAACCAAACCAAACAAATCAAAACCAAAACAAACAAACAAGACCCAAAAACCAAAAACCAAAACAAACAAAACCAAAACCTAAACAAAAACCGAAACAAGCAAAACCTAACAAACAAAAACCAAACCAAACAAACAAGCACAAAAATAAAACCAAACCAAAACAGAAACAAACAAAACAAAAACCAAACCAAACAAACACAAAACAAAAACCAAAACAATCAAACAAACCAAACAAATAAAAACAAAAACAAAACAAACATGCAAACAAAAAATAAAACAAACACGAAAAACAAAAAACCAAAGCAAACAAACAAAAACAAACAAACAAATCAAACAAACCAAAACAAACAGAACAAAAACAAAACCAAAACCGAAACACGCAAACAAAAACAAAAACCCAAAACAAACAAAAACCAAAAACCAAAACAAATCCAGAAACTCAAAACAAACAAACAAACACGAAAACAAACACAAAACCAAACAAACCAAAACAAAAACCCAAACCAAAACAAAACCAAACCAAACAAACAAAACAAACAAACAAACAAAAACAAAAACCCAAACTCCCCATATTTGATGTTTGGTCAGAGATAGGCTCAGGAAGAAAAAACCCAGAACTGTAAAAGAATGAATATGCTATTAAAGAGCATCTGACACTTCAGGGAAATAGTGTATTTAAAGAGTCTCTATTTCTGCTGTAAGAACATGCTGTGAAATGTGTTCCTAAGCTCAAGTAACATTTTCACAGACAAATGAAAAACCTGCAGCTCTGTCCAGCTTATCAAGTCTCATTCAGTTGCCCATGAATCCATGTTTTTTGAAGACCACTCTGGATACTGCTTGGAGGGGAAAAAAAGGAAATTATGAAAGCCCTCAGATTTCTGTGGTAAAGAGGTATTCTAAATTTTTTGGATAAAATATGGCAGTTAATTATAATGCTATCAGATTGACCTGGATATCTGTAGTATTCCAGATAAACTGCACAGAGCTCAGCAACGAGCTTGTGTTAATTCTTGATACAGAGTTTAGAAGAGAGGTTTACTGAAATAACTCACCCAAATATATGTATTTCTGAATAGCAAAAATGATAGGAAAAAAGGAACATCTTTCAGATGACACTCTTCTCGAAGTTATTTGGCATTACCAACTGCAGAGCATCTGGTTTAGTTTAAAATGCCTTTAGATAGAAACTCCTTTATTCGCCTACATTTTTTTTCAGTTTTGGAGGTACCCCTCAATGTGGGTTTGCAGAGAGTTATCGGTGTAGCTGTAGCTGTGTCCTGAGCTCCGGCCATGGGGACACTTCTGCCAGTGATGACCTTGATGGGCACAAAGCACCTGCTGTAAAAACACCTGGTGGCCTGCTAACTCCATCCTGCTGGTCCTGGAGAGCAGGAATCCTCAGGTGCTCTCTGGAAAGCACAGGAAAAGGTTCCAGTTGAGCCTCTTTAAGGGAATTTTATCACTCACAACGAGGAGGAGCGATGTTTGTGTGGATTTCCAGCTAGCTCCATGTGTAGAGTATGTCTATCAAAGCACAGGCAAGAGAAGTCTCCTTTTGGTGGTGAGCATTAGAAAACCCTCATGTGATTAGCCTGCTTTTGGGTTTTGCAGTGGTTTTTGTTTAAACAAAACTATATGATAAGGAATACTATTATGCTGCTCAAGATGTAGCTTCCTATTTGTAGTTGGCTTTTCCAGAGAGGGCAATGATAGACCATCCAAAAAGCTTTCTAAAATGTAAAGGAAAAACAAGTAATCAAGATACTTAAAAGGCCAAGGCCGCCTATTCCCTCCAAAGAAAGGTGAAGTAGCCTTTATTTCCCCTGATAAACTGCACCTGAAAAAGTGGCAGGAACCAAGGGAACATCCTTGAAGCTGTGTCAGGGAAGTTGAGGCTGCATAGCAGGAGAATGTTTTTCCCCCAGAGGATGGCCAGGCACTGAACAGGCTCCACAGGGCCGTGCTCACAGAGCTCAAGGAGTGTTCAGACAACGCTCTCAGGCACAGGGTGGGATTTTTGGAGTCTCCTATGCAAGCCCAGGGGTTGGACTCGAGGATCTTGATGTGTCTCTTCCCATTCAGTGTATTCCATCATTCTATGGAATGCATATCATATCTCCATCTTTAGTAAATTGCCTTGAAATATGCTTTACTAATTTGGCAATACTGTGATTTTATATTTTCAGTAACTCTTTTCCCCATCAAATTCTTTTGATATGTTTGTTATTACATGGAGTATGTCACTGCTTCAGAAATCTCTTTGTGGAGGTTGTAGGAAGTTGAAACCACTAGAGACTGTGATCAAGTAAGGTCATAGCAGCAGTTACAGTGCTGATCAAATGCACTTTTTACATCCTTATTCACTTCTCAAGTGTGGTATCAGAAGCTGCTTCAAAAGAGCAGGAGGATGGAACTTCTCTTAGACACTTTTGCAGTGCATATCTACCAGATATAAAAAAATCTTTCTAAAGCAACGTTAGAAATAAAAAATGCTAGGCTTTGCTATAGCTTTTTATTATTGTCTCCAGTAAAAATTTTCAAGAGATACTTTCACTGGCTTCTTTTAGCATCTCATTTCTGCCTAAGAAGGTGATGTATAAGAAAGAAGTATAACTTTTGGACAATTACAGTTCTGAAGTCAGCACATTCTGTTCAGTTTCACTGAGTGAGAAGGACCTTAAATAAGCTCTCGCTCCCCTTTTGATCATGATGTTAGAATGAGCCCAAAATCTAGCCAGCTCTCCTCTAGTTTGAGCTATGTGTGAACATGAGGACCCACTGTAGAAATTCCCCTTGTGGGCAGTGCTCACATCTTTGCTCCCAGAAAATGGAGACTGATACTATTTGTATATCACTGTTTAGGCAACTGTTCAGGCTGCTGTTGTAGATACCATACAGGTGTTCAGAACAAAAATTAGGCTTCAACTCCACAGGCTGTAAAAGTTCTCTGCAAGTTACAGAACGTAGCTTGAAAGAGAATGAAGTTCAGGATGTCCAGTGGATTAAGCAAATTCTAAGACAAACTGCTGCTAGGTGATCCCTGTAGTTTATTACCGTGTATTCTACAGACAGAGGTACTAACTGGCTGTGGGGAACAGATACTGCACAGAGTCTGATTTATTCTGGTTCCACCATTGTTCTATAGCAGCAGTACAAGAGTCACAGGAGGGTGGAAGACTCACAGAAAGCTGAAACTATTTTAGATCAATGAAGCAGCGTTATTTTCCTTTTTCACAAGTGCCATGCTAGATGAAATACCTTTATTTTTAGGTTTTAATGTTGGATTTGTAACTTACAGGGACTCCAGTGAACCATACCACGTGCTTTTGCTTACACTGAGGAATGGCAAAGCTTCTGTAGGAGCCTTGAATCCAGAAATGTTTGGCCATTGCCGTCAGCATCCCAGGCCCTTTGCTTTTTCTAGAGGTAGGAAATGGTGCAACATGCTCTCTTCAGCAGACTCATAAAGAATAAAGGAAGAGTGTTTATGGTGCAATTCAGTACTCCTTGAATTGCTGAACATGTTGACAGGGAGAAGCTTGTCAGTGAACCAGTGGTGAATATCCAGCACAAACAGATGGCTGATCTGGATTCAGCTCTGTGCTGTAAAGCACACAACAGTTCTCTCTCTTTTCTCCTGATGATGTCAGATGAGTGATGGGGCTGTGCACAGCAGCCTCTGAGTGCCTGCATCTTCACCAAAACTGCCTGGCCTTTTGCTGTAGGTGCAGAGATTATTTCTTCCCCTCCTTTGCCAGACCACACAAGACAGACTTGCCTCCTGCAATCTTGTTGTGCTGGGATTCAGCTTGCGAGGGCTCTTCTGAGGAGTGAAGGAAGGAGACAGAATATTAGCATACAGCTATTTCCACTTTTACTGCTGAGGATAGACTCAGCCTTCCTGACTGCCCTGCAGGAGAACAGAGGTGTTTGATCAGGGACTTTGCACTGCTGTGCAGGGCTCAGCCTCAGGTGAGTGTTCAGGAGGAAGTGCTGGGTGCAGCAGCATGTTGTGAATGCAAACCTCTGTGTGCTGCTGAGATCTGCACACGTGCACACACCCCCCTTTCACTAAAGAGTGCAGGAGACATTTGAGCTTTCCTTCTTTCCCTCCCTTCCTTCCCCTTCTGAGACCAGCCCAGTGGCAAAACTAAATTCAGGTTTTAGGAGCTGGCTCAGCTGTACCATGCAGTATTGATGCAGTGGAGTGGGCAAAGTCTGTGTGTGCATTCAGTTGACAGCCCACAGCAAGAGGTTCACCCTACAGGCTGTAGGGCTCTCATGGGAAAAGGAGAGGCACAGTCGAGGTTCTGCCAGGCTGTTCTCTCAGATGTGGTCTTAGTGCCTTGCCAAGACACCCTCGCAGCTCTTTCTACTAGGTACCTCTTTTTTCAAAACAGTTTTCAAATGTTTCCATTCCAAAAGGCCCACAAACAAACCGAAAACCCCAAATCCCAGCCTTCTTGAAAATGTTTGCCAAGTTTACCAAAGAAGGAAGATGGTTTCAGCTGAACGTTCCTTTATTTGTTGTAAATAAATCAAATGTTGACTACATGAACATCTCTCACTTCTCTTGTTTACAGCCTACACTGACAGTTAAGCTCTTAGAAACTTTCAAGTAAACCTCATCTGCAGAAATCTTTCCTTTTGACAGGCTCTGAAAATGTCCAGGTTTTTTTGTTTGGTGGTTATGTCGGTGGGCTTTTTTTGCATAATGTATTGGGTACCTTCCTGAAGGAGTTTACATACCTGTTAAAATAAGTGCACTCAGAGATGCCAACAGAAAAAGATGCATAAGTATATAGTTTATTTATGCAGGTTGCAGTCTAATAAAAACCCAGTCTCTTTATGTTGCCATGTTTGTGAATATTTATCATCATAAGCAAGTGGCAGAGAGAGGCTTGACTGAGGAAGTTATTGTCACCGATAGAAAACAACGTCCTGAGAGAAAACAGGTTCTTGTAAAGTCCCAGGTAAAAGCTGTTGTCAGTTTCCTCTGTGTCTCTCAAGTGGCCCTGAGCAAAACCAGCCCCATAAATTAAGGTGCTCGAGGACAGTATGTAAGAGAACAGACATTCTGCCAGCTCCCCTTGGGTGCCCAGTAAGGATCCCCTCATTTTCTCTGATAGCAGCTGGGTGAGCTAATTGTGAGGCTGAGGAAGCATCAGCAGGCTGCAAGAAATCATCAGTCACCTCCGCATCCACCTGCTAATTCTGAGTGCATTTAAGCAAAGCTGTTGCTCTCAGCCGTGCGGTGCAGAACACAGACAAGTTCAAGGCTCTGCATGTAAACAGCAGATGTGTGTCAGTAACTAAAAACACAGCCCTCTCTTCCAGCACCAAACCAAGACAGAAGAGCAGCAAGAGCAGCTGGAAACAGGCTTTGCTTCCATGATTTTCCCAGGCACGCGCAGCTTGACGCGCCAAGTTGATCCAGCTCTTTGAAACCACTCATTGTGTGCTGGAGTGAGTCTAAGGGGTGTGAAGCCTTCACTTCAAATATAGAACAGCAATTGATGCTGGATCAAGCATAATAGGAAGGTTGGATGAGCCACTGAGAGAAACTGTGGTACAAAGGAAACTCTTTAGGGAAAATAAAAATGTAGATGATCACGTTTGAATCACTGTGCAAATTTATATTGAATCGGTATTTTGACTGAGGAAGTGTCTTCCAGGTTTTTCACCTGATTTAGGAGCTCTAAAGATGGTTTAGTTTTATAGTTTATAGTTTTCAGGCATTGCTTGGGTAAAGCATTTTTAAAAAGTGCTGCTACGTCAAGTCTTCAAAATCAGCCTTGCCTATTGTGTGCTTCATAAACCTTTATCATTACTCTCTGAGCTCCATAAACAGTGGGATGAGTCTGTACAGAGAGAGCAGGAACAGGTCGGTCATTTGTGGTCACACTGAGCAGGGCTTGACTCTGCATGGACTTCCCTGGAAATCTCAATCCACCCAAGAGGGCGAGGCAAAGATTTCTGCCAAACTTGAGCCAGAGAGAGGAAATCTGCTCATTATTTTTGGTCAGGCAGTGGAGGGATATCTGTACTGTCATGCTGTTGATGTTCAGGCTGTCTCTGTGCTGGTTTGGGCTGCTGTAGAGTTAGTGTTCTTCTTCTTCTTTGGATTTGTGCTGGAAGCAGTGTTGGTAGCACAGGGACGCCTTGGGCATTGCTGAGCAGAGCTCACACAGAGCCAAGGCCTCCTCTGGCCTCACTGACCCCACCAGGGAGGGGCTGGGAGGGGACAGAGCCAGGACAACTGAGCCCAAGGGAGCCAAGGGAGATCCCAGCCCAGGTGGGGCCACGCTCAGCACACACAGCTGGGGGCAGGAGAAGGAAGTGGGGACATGGAGACACCTGCCCGTCCATGGGCAGTACAGGTTGAATTCCTTGTTCAGTTTTCCTGCAGGTGCAGCTGTTGCTTTACCTATTAAAATGTCTGTATCTCAGCCCTGAGTTTTCTCACTGCTACTCATAAAATTCTCTCCCCATCCCACCAGGGGCAAATGAGTTGGTGGCAGTGTGGGGCTGAGCCATGACAGTCTCTGAAGGGCAGCCTCAGGATATCTCACCAGAGTGTTTCAGGCTGAGGGGAAAAAAAAAATAGGTTATTTGGCACCTGCAAACAATACTTTTTTCTTTGTTGTGAGTTATCAATACCTGACTGAAGTACGACAATTCCTGCAATTGCTTAGGGAAGGAAAAGGGGAAATGAAATGTATAGTGAGGAGGAATGAGGATTGAGGATTATAGTTCTGGTTTCCTCCTGAGCACATGGTGCAGAAGGAAAGGAGAATTTGCCAGATGACACACTGGGAGCAGCTGCGCTCACCGACACTCTGAGAAAGAATGTTGCTGCTTCCACAGATTCGTGCTCTCAGACACTTCCATAGCCCGTCAGAGATATGTCATTTTTGGTGCATGTTTATATTGTCAGACAAGCATCCAGGAGTAGCTGTCCATTCTCAAAGCAATTTTCAAGGCTTGATGCATCCTGTGGAATCTGTCTGGCCCATCAGTCAGACTGGACAAGGAAATAGTGTTATGGAAAACAAACACTCCAGTTCCTGTTTGCCTCAGTCCAGCTGGTGAAACTCCATGTGTGTAGGAACACTGGGTCCACATAGAGTGTACTTGGGACAATGTGCTGCTGAAATCTAGAACAGCAGGGTACAAAGTGTGTGCTCTGCTCATTTCACTGATGGGAACAGAATTTTGCCACTGACTGGACTCTGCACGTGCCCTCTCCTTATTAGAGCTCTTACTGTTTTCCATGCTGGAAGCCTGAGTTGCAGTGTGCCTCTGCAAACCTCCTGTGGCAGCCCCTGCTTGTCACAGCCCTCAGGAATTCCTGCAGCTGGCAGTCCTCCCTAGAAATCCAGTGGCATTTGTACTGTCTTGCAGCACTGCTGCCAAAGTCAGCAGGTACTAGCTGAAGCCAGCCTTGAAACTTGGTGGAATTTTGGAATTGGAATTTTCAAAGCCAAGAGATTCCCTCAGTACTGAGATATGGGCTGCTTCTCTTATTAAATGCAAATACTAGAAATGTAGTATTCAAGTAATAAAATTTTTTTTCAACGCTCTTATGAGAATGTTACCAACATTTCTAGTTTATTACATATAACAGAACAAATGCTAGCTGTATCCTGCACTTACCACTTAGAATGCAAGTATCATGAAAGAGGTTTTAAAGTATTACATGTTTTGGTAGCATTTGTGGAAATCAAATGTAATTATTGGAATAATATTATTTTTATATCGAACAAATTTTTTATAGTTGAATAGTATTAATATCAAACTATTTCTCTAATTATCCAGTATTTCCTCTGCACTCATGCAGCTCTGGTGTCACAGAGAGTGAAATAAAGTGAATGTTAAAGTTCACATACACATGCACAATGAAAAGTACACGTTAGATGTGATGCTGCAGAAGGTACTGTTTAATTTTAGCCCCTTAATTGGTCTCTTGGGCTGGAACTGGGCTCCCATGTGTTTGTGTCAGTGCTGTGGGGTCTCAGCTCGCTGCTAGGTGTGCCTCTGATGGGGCAGGGCCCTGGCTCTTGCAGGATGCCAGGTTTTCTCTCCACTATGTGCTGGACTTCCATGGGAGCACTCAAGGTGTACGCTGGCTGCCTGGGGATGCTGGTGTTGGGAATTGGAATTTTGGGAGCAGCCAGCCACTGCAGAGCTCAGGGCTGAGCCCTGTCTGTAACCCAGGTCCTTTGTATAATGGAACTTGCATTTACTTTCACTCACATCAGCCTTGCAGGACCAAAAGGGGCCTACAAAAAATCCCTGGAGAGAAATTTTTACAAGGACATGTAGTGATAGGACAAGGAGTAATGGCTTCAAACTGAAAGAGGGTAGGTTTAGTTTAGATAACAGAAAGAAATTCTTCCCTGAGGCCCTGGAGTAGGTTGCCCAGAGAAGCTGGGGCTGCCCCATCCCTGAAATTTTCAGGGCCAGGCTGGATGGGGCTTGGAGCAGCCTGGGATAATGGAAGGTGTCCCTACCCATGGCAGGGGTTTTGACACTAAATGAGCTTCAAGGTCTTTTTGAAGCAAAGCCAAACCATTTGAGCATTCTGTGATTTTTGGGCCTCCAGTATAAGTAACTTGCCCAGTCTTCCTGAAATCCCCTATTCTGTGCAGCCAGCATGACCTGCATCATCTGCTTGTTTTTGCTGCCTCTGCCTGCAGCGTCCTGAGTACAACAGCAATTTGCAATTTACTTTCTTTTCTGCCTCTGCCATGTCCTTCATTGTAAAGCACAGGCCCTCAGCGTAGCAGCATCTGTGTGGGTCTCCAGCACAGAAACAGAATTAAGGATTTTTTCTTCCTTTGAAGAGCAGGGCGGTTCTTTATAGAAGGATCAGCATGATCAGCTCACTGGTTTTCATGCACTTGTTTGCTTGTATGAAGGTTTTTTCTGTCAATGGGAGGAATGTTTAGCATCTGATTTTCTCAACTGAAAAGATTTCCCATCTGTATAATTAGCCTTATTTATACAATTAGAGCTTAACTACTAATTGCTTGGGGGCTTTTTTAGTTTGCTTCCTTCTATGTAGAATATTCATCAGACAGCTGATATTGGAAAATACGAGATTGAACAGTGTTGCTGCTTTTCATATTCCTACAAGGAATGTGTTTGTCACTGAAGCAATGACTTTTGAATGTTATCTAAACACTGTTTAATGTTAACTTTTTTTTTCCTGAGTGATATCATGATGAATTCTGGAGGGAAAAAAAACTGCCTTAGTGAAATTTCATCACATAAATAATCCAGTTGTGCCAAGAAACTCTATAATGACCTCAAGGCTTAGCAGCTGCCAAATACACCGCTTAGCATTAACCACTCTTCTTGTGATATCAAAGTAATACACAATGAACACTGCCAAATCTGCTTTCTCTAACACTTAATGTATCTTTTTTAAACCTAATTTAGTGTCTGCAAATGGCATTTGCTTTTATAATAGTAGTGTGTGCTGCTGCTCTACAGTGTCCATCTCTGTCTCTCTAGCATGGTAGGGGCTGTGGCGCATCCTGTACATCTTATAAATTAATAATTCAGTTATCCAGTAAAAATAAAGTAGTGTGAACATGCTGGTGAGTGAGAGCTATCACACGCACTTACAAAAAAAGACAGTCCAAACTTCAATGTCATCTAATAATAATAATTTACCAGGCTCAAAATGTAAAGCATTTAGTCATAAACTGGATCATCTTTATAGAAATTTGAAAGATTTTAGAGATTGTATAAGCATAGCAGTGGAATTATGATTTCTTCTTAATTTCTAAGCCATCCTCTCAAACAGAAAACAAGGTATGCACAGTGGAACCTGCTCAGCTCGTGGTGGTTGGCTTTCTTCTCTCAGGGAAACCATCTCTGCAAGGCTTCCCTCTGTGCTGGCCTTCATCCCTTGCAGTGCTTTGGTACACATCCTGAAAGGCCCGGCACTCGAGGGATGTCTTGGTTTGGAAAGACAGGTGCCTGCTAAAGGAGACAGGAGCCTCCCCTAAAATGGAGAATGCAAACCCTCCCCACCCCTCCGAATTGCTATGAATTTTAAATAAGAGGCTCTCAGGCAAAAAATATGGGAGCAGGAAATAACAGTTCTTTAATAGGGAAGGGAAAAAATAAAAGGATAAAATACAACAATGCAATACACTAGAACAGCACTGACAGAGTCAGAACTCAACCTGACACCCTGTGGGTCAGGGTGTTGGCAGCAGTCCAGTTGGAAAAGGGGCTGCAGTCCTCCTGGAGTGTCAGGCGTGGTTCTGTTGGAGCAGGGCAGTCCTGTAGGAAAAGGGTGAATTCTTCCTCCACAGATCCGTGGAAGCAGAAGCAGCTGCTGTTCCTCTGGGGAGTCCAGTGGAGAAGAGCGGTGCTGGTGTGTCAGAATCTCCAGGTTATATCTGGGTAGGAATGCTTGGCTCCTCCCTCTGGGCGGAGCATCTCACAATGGGATGTCACAGTTCTTATCAGTCATGGGGTGACATTCAATAGCCCCTTATCAGCAGATGTTCCCTGCTGAGGGACCTTGATTACGATCACTCAGGAAGAGAGATAAGGAGAATTGCCCACTTGATACCAGACAACTGCCATGCAGATGGCAATAGAATACATCTGGCCTTGCAAACTGGAACAAGGGAAAAGCAGGCAAACTGCAGAGGCTGCTGAAGGCAGAATGCAGCAGGGTGGGGCTGTGGCTTCTTCTCTGCTGTGCTCCGTGCCTTGTGCTCGCTGGGCAGGGCGGCGGAAGGGAACACTCCTGCTCCCAGAGCATGGCATCTTCCTTTGAGTCTGCCTCAGCTTCATCAGGACCTGATGCTCAGCTGGGTGACCTGACGCTCAGCTTAAAGGCTTTTAATCTGTTGCCCTGGTTTTTTAAGTTTTTCTAAGACTCCCGATGTTTACATTCTTGTAACAAATTTTCTCACATTGTTTTGCATTGTTTTATGGAGGAGGAGAAATTTAATGGACTGTTGGTTTGTCCAGTGTCATTGGAGAGGTGGCACCATCACCCTCCAATCCACTGTCACTTTTGGAAATCTATAAACGTTGGAGTCAGAAATTAAAAGTTCTCTTTTTACTTTGGGAGAGCTGCGTGTGCGCATTATTTCGTGTCCTATAGCGACAGAAATCAGTGTAGCTGATTCCGGGCTCATTAAGCAGGAATAGACAAATAACTGCTCTGTTTTCTTCTATTTGTAAAATGGAAATTACAGTGTTAAGAACTTTGGATGAAAAAGTTCTGCTCTGGGTTGTTATTTGTGATGTTTTAACCCAGCAGTGAAGGCAGGATTAATGGTCAGGCATTTTAAAAATACTTGCAGGATTTTCCTAACTGCAGTAACTAAAAATCAGCCATTGATACAGGTGTTATTACTGTTACTACAGGATCCATAAATTGTACTGCTTCTGTGGTGTCCTTTGGTTTGCATGGCTATACAGCCCTTCCCTTAGCCCTCAGATAAAAGCACACCTATTATACATGTGCCCCTCTTTTTGTCTGGGAGTTGATCTGTTAATATCCTGACTTGTTTACTGCTTAGGTGGCGATTGCTACTGTCCATTACCTGTTTGTAAACACTTCTAGATTTGGGTTTTCCACTACTTTTTATAGCCTCATGAGGCAAAAAGTATTTCTTCATGTTCAATGCTTTCATTTGCATTGCCATCCCAATTGTCATTATTTCTAGCTAATTCTGTAGAAAAATTCTTAAGCCTCAGTTAATTCATTCAGTAGGATATGGTTGGCAACAGACAAAAATCCTGGCATTTCAGGGGATCTCATAAAAACTGTCAGAACTGCCATTAACTCATAACTCCCTCTGGAGTGGCTCCGATGTCTTTTAGAGCCTCTGAGATCAGCCTTTCTATTTTGCCAGGCTGAAACTTTTCTTTCACAGCATATGGCTCCCAAACAGTGCATTTAGCTGTAGCTGTGTACTTTCCTTTGTTCATGCCCAGAGTGTTAACAGTATAGGATTGAATTAAACTTCACTAAGACTGCAGCAGTTAGGATCTTCAAATACTTTTCTCCAAAGCACTTCTAAACTACACAACCTCATAAGAGAATTGGGAAAAAACCAAAAGAGAACTAATGCGTAAGAATTCCCATAAAGAACTTGATTGCTGTCACCGAGTGAACCAGCCACAGATATCACACTGATCAGCAAAGTTTAGAGCTTTTTTTTCCCCCTCCAAACTCTTTGAAAGCATGGGTGCCTGAAATGGGTGCTCCAGGTTTGGACAAGCTCGGGACAGTTAAAAGTCCTACATTACATTCAGAGCTCAGATTCAAGTGACATCATGAATAGCTTAAATTAATTACCTGCTTCAGTCAGACTGGATTGTCTCACAAAACGCTTTAAATCAAATGAAGCACAACACTTCAGTGAGAAATATTCCAAGTGTCTGTCCTTACCACTCTGTCCCTCTTGGAAGGTGCAAGGGGTGCTGTGGATAGCACGTTGCAAGGCTTGTTTCCCCAGGATAAAGCAGCCTTCAGGGGATTACAGCAGCCAGGCTCCTGAACTGCTGATATGCAGCCTAGAGATGTGTTATTTCAGGTGCCTGCTGCAAGAATATATTGGACAAAATGCCTTGTGAGGTTGTGTAGTTTAGTGTAAGCTGCATGTGAGTGAAACCTCTGGCCAGCTGTGATTTGTGCTGACTTTTACCAGGCTGTAGAAATTCTACAGCAGGGCAAGCTCCACTTCAAACCCCTGCTCCCAAATGGGATGTCACAGAAATAAGGGTTGTTTGAAAACTAAAGAAGTGCTGAAGTGTGGTGAGGAGCCCAAAGGACGCCGAGGTAGAGCTTTTAAAGAGTGCTGTGTGTGGCACACACCCAGGGCCTCAGAGCTGGAATTGGGGCACCCTCTGCTCCAGGGGCCAGCTGCTGCACTCAAATAACTGCAATCCTTTCTTTCATTTCCTTTCCAGGGTGGCATCCGCTGTCTTCACACTTCTTCATCATTTTTAGGCAAAACTGGAGAATTCTTAGGTTCTTTCTGGCAGCTGTAGACTGCAGTACCTCCTCCCCTCCCTGTCCCTGGATAATTCCCATGACTGTTTCAGGTGCACTGCTTGGGGTGCTAAAATAGCTCATGAAACACAGAAACTGTCTGCTCCCATCCCCACTCTGTTCAGGATGCCTTGAATTCTTGGTGGCTAACAGGCTGCCAGCTTCCTGGCAGGGAGGAGTATTGATTTCCATACCCAGTAAGTACCTTGTAGGCAATTTTCCTTTTTAATTATTGTTCAATGAGCACAGCTGGACACAAATAAATTGACGTAATAGTTAAGGCCTCTTAACAGCTCCACTCCCATCTCCTGAGGCCTTTCTTAGCCTCTAGGATTTTTATAAAGATTTTATTTCCCCTAAAAATAATTACAAGATAATCTAATTACTTTGTTACAGTTCTTCACATAATTAACCTTGCTATTTTCAAACTTGAAGAAATGAGATGGAACATACCTATATTAATGCCAGAATGATAGAACACTATATTAATCTGAAGAGCTAATATTTCTTAAAGTGACTTCTGGGTTTTCATTTAATTTTTTTTTTTTTTTTTTTTTTTTTTTGTTGCTATGTTCACTAAGCATCTTCCCAGCCGCTGCCAAATAAAAACAATATTTATCTGATTTTTACTATACATCAGTAAAAACATAAGCAGTATGAATAGCAGGAAGGACCAGACACAGGGGTTTATTTTAAATGGGAATGGGCTTCATGGAATCTGCTAGGAATGTGTTTCATGGAATCTGCTAGTGTGAAACAAATGTTGATGGGCCTGAAGTGTGGAGTGGAAAAAAAAAAACATGCAGCAAACTGAGTGTCTTGTCATAGTTTGTAGGCTAGGTACTTCCTTATCTATTTCCTTTTCCGACATAGGAATTCTTGAATTCTGTTTTTCTGTTGTCATTTCATACAGATAGAGAACTGCATCAAAATCTCCTTGGAACAGATGTAATTTTATTCATTGTTCATCAGTATCTTCTGAGTAGTCTTGGAAAGCCACTTCCTGATAACAGTGGCTGAGAATTTCAGTTCTTCTGCAGCTATGTGTTTGGTGAGTGGGTTGGAGACCCATCCTTGCATGAGCAGAGCTTCAGGCAAGCAAATTCCATAAGGTGTGTGAAATGTTGGCTGGGACACATCTGCTTTAAATTCTCAGCATATTTTCTAAAATTTAGTAACGCTTTGAGGATCAAGGAGGATGATAAAAATAAATTATCTGAATACCTAGGATACCTCTACAAATAGCAGTAGAGAGATCCCACTCTACTGGCTCTCAGAATGTCAGAAAACAATATTTTTTATTTTGTTTTCACATAGAGTGTTTCAAGGAAAAGTCAGAGGGGAATATAGCTCTCTTTTTATGCAGGATAAAAATTATTTTTAAAAGAGAACTGGACTTAGTCAATTTTGCTATCCCATATTCAGTATTTAAAGTCTCTTAACATTTTTCACATAAACTAGGTGTTTCAGGGGTTTTCTCCTATTATATTCATAATAGAAAATATATTACTGTTATAGATGAGTAGTGTAATAGCTGGCTCTCAATTAAGAGATATTTTATATATATATATATATATATATATATATATATATATATATATATATATATATATAAATAAAATAGATATTATATAGATATATATAATAATATGGATATATATATTAAGAGATATTATATAGATGTATAGTAATGTTATTATAAAATGTCATTCCATACTCCTCTTTCCCTGCCCCCCTTGCAACAGCTTTAATTGTCAAGACATTTAAAGGAGGCTGGGTTGGTACCAGGAGGAGCAGCAAAACAGCACCTGACCTCCAATCAAGATGTGAAAAGTAATGTCCACCAATATCCATTGGTGGACATTACTTTTCACATCTTGATTGGAGAAAGAGAAAGAGCTGACTGACAAAACTTGGCAGAGAAAGAGCTGACTGACAAAACTTTCAGAGGGGCTGAGGGTATAAAAGGCAGAGCATCCACTTTGGAGATGAGCCATGTGGCTGGCAGCCACAGGGGGGGCTCCCAGCCCAGGAATTTTCCTTATTTAGTCCTTTTGTTGTGTTTTTTGTTAAGGTTTAATAAATCTTGAAGATTTTAAGAAGTGAGCGATTGTTTCTCACATTACCTTTTGTGAGGAGCTCACCATATTGTTGAGGATAATTTTTTCACGAAATTTCGGTGGAAGGTAACAGAGCTCTGCCCCAGTTCTGCTTGTCTCCAGTGAGTCCCCCATGAGCTGAGTGTCAGCAGTTCCTGCTTTTCCAGCAGTGCCACTTGGAAGCACCATTCTCCTTTCAGGGCCCCCTATATTTCAGGCAATTTCCATGACAATTTCTCAGAATAGGCAGCTTAGGCTTTTCAGCTGAAGGGGTTCAAATGGATGTTTCTGTCTGGAACAGTCTGGAAGCTGCTGCTCCATTCCAGCAGCTCTCAGGCAGCTCAAATCTGCACATCCACAAAGCACAGCTTGGGAAATGCAAGTAACTAACTAAAGAAACAAAGTGCCGTGGAGAAGGATATGCAGAGTCCATGACAGTTGAGTTGAAAGGGAGTTTTCCCTGCTTTGAGTTCTCTAAAAGCTGCTGTGAATATTAGCTGTGGAAGAACTGAAAGCTAGTTTAGGCCTAAATTGAGAGCATCTCTGTGTGGATGGAAGGCTCTCTTGGTTTTATTGGATTTTAGTAAAAGCGCATAAGATAAAACGACATCTGAAGTGAAATATAAACCCACTCTTTCCTTACTATTTCAGGTTCTTCATCCAAAACACTTTACAGGAATACCTGAAAAGTCTTTATGATGGAAAAAAATAAATTTCCAAAGGTTCTTTTGCCACTAGCTACCAGGTATTTAAATCTTTGCCTTTTGCCAGGAAAGCTCTGTTGATAAATGATATAGATGGTGCCTTGGCAGGTGGGAGAGCCATCTGTATGGGTGCATGCATTTCCTGCTGAGAGCAGTGTGTGCTGGGTATGGACACTGCAGAGGTCACTCTGCCCGGCACCCCAAGGAATTTGAGGACTTTCTTGCTCTATACCAGCTGGTTTTTTAGAGGGTTTTTGCCTAAGGATTTGTCAGATGCCTTTGAGTATACAAATATAGCCTGGATTTCTGTTGTCAGCATACCTATTGATAGCTGTAGAAAATACTTTGATAGATAATGAGGCAAAATTTCCTTCACAAAATCTGTTTCTGGCAATGCCAATTTGGATATAAAGGGATTCATTCTGTTCTTTATAACAGTTTTCACCAATTTACTTGGCTTTCTGGTCCACGATTGCCCAGAACTCCCTTGGGATCGAAGCAAATTTAAGCCAGAAGTTAAACAGCACCATTGGTAGTTAAATCTTCAGTTTCTTCTGCTGTAAGCAGTTATCATTTGGTGCTGGTGACTTGTTACTGCTCATTTGCTCATCAGAGAATTCTTTTTGAGTGTCTTCTGGCATTAAGCTTGATTTGAGATAGACTCTGTTGTGTCTTGCTGTAGAGAGAGGAGATTCCAGAGTAGGAGTCTTTCCAATCTCCTCTACCAGAAATGCAAACAGGATTTTTTTTTTTTTTCCCATCTATGGCTTTATGGTCACTAAGTTCTTCTTCTATATCTTCATCATTTTATGACCCTACAGATTCTTATCAGAATTCTTTAGTCTGTGGTTTTTGGGACTTTCGAAAGCTGTTCCTCAAATGGGTTTTGTTTTTTTTTTTTTTGGTAGGTGTCCTGGTTTAGGGCAAATTTTGGAGGAAACCTCCAAACTGGGGTTCCTCTAGAAAGCAGATTCAAGCAGCCCCTCCTGGAACTGGTTTGGGAAAAGATTTCCTTGGAGGAAAGTGGAAAAACCTGTTTATTTAACAGGCAAAGCATTCACCAGCACAAAAAATGAACAATATTAAACGATAAAACCTCTTGCTGCTCCGAAGAGATGCCACACTCAGAAAGTCCCTTTGTGGGCTGTAGCTGGGCTCCCTCACTTTCTGATCAGTCTCTCATCAGTCCCTCCAGTGCTGGCAATGCCACAGCCAGGCCCAGCCTGAGAGCTGCCAGTGTTCTTCTGGGTGCTCAGTCCAGGGCAGGTTCAGCCAGCTCCAAGGAAAAGAAAACCCAAAGTCCAGGGAACTTCCCTGCCTCAGCTAGCTAAAACTAACCAAAAGCAAAGGAAAGCTCTGTCCTGCTATCTGTCCATGCTGCAGACAGCACTGTCCAGGAGAAGGATGCGGGGAGCAAGTGCAGTTTCTGAAAACAAAATGTGTGCACCTTGTCTCCCCCCACCTTTGCTCTCAGAACCAGTCTTAAAAGGTGTAAAACTTATTTCTGGGCCAAACAGATGAATGGGGATACAATTCAGCATCAGAAAGTGACCCCAGGACATTATGTCATTTATACAGTATCTGCCTGAGCTTATGGCCCCTTCTGGTTTATTCATCTGGACATGGAACCACTTTGCTGTTCAGCAACACTGGTTTCTTCAGGCCTCTCCTAAGTTTCTAGGAGGCGAGATTTATTTGTAAACAAAGCTGTCTCTGAACACCCTTCTTCCCGCCTTTAAGAATTTTACTTGTTTCAAAACAATAAAAGGAAAACCTGGTCCGGGCACTGCTTCCAGTGAAGCCAAGAGTTGCTTCCTCCTCTCTGAGTTTCCTGGCTGTCCATAAAATCCTCATTCCAGGCAACCTGTCCCAGTATGTTTGCCACTCTGCACTGGGCATAAGTGAAGCTCTCCCATCACCATCTTGTTGCACAGTTGAAATATGTCAGTAACAGTATTTTTCTTCTCCTTGCCCAGAATATCAGTTTCATGGGATCACAGCTTATTAAACTGACCAGAGGGCTTGGCCAGTTACTTTTAAACCACTCTTTAACATATGATTCCACTTACTGCTTGGTACAGCTTACTGCACCTTTGATATATTCTTTGATTTTCATCTTCCGGGGGCTCTGATTGTTTTCTTTTCCACTAGGCATCCTGTATGTTTATTATTCCCATATTTCATGTTCATATTCCATATGTCAGTTCAAAGTGTGTAGGGCAGCAAGGCAGGCAAGCAGGTTCCCCATCTTACTGCTAACATGGATGCAGAAAAACATGTAAAAGTTCTTTTTAATCTCTGTAGAGCTATTTTTTTAATGCAGAACTGTTGGTTTTCTTTGCTGTTTCCTATTTGATTATTTCTAGCTTCCATCCTATCTTTTATATAAATCCTTTTGACTTCCCCAGAGAGCTTTTCTGCACCCATCAGCATTCTCCTTCTCTGTTTCAGCAACTTTGCACAAAGCTGGCCCTGTTCCTAGGAGGTGAATTATCCAGCACTGTAGGGTGAAATTGTCACTAAGGTTCCTGAACCGAGAGTGTAGTTACCTCTCCTGGGGAGAATTTCTCAGGAACACCATTTCCAGCTGGGGTCAGGCCCTTCCTTCCACCCAAGAGGGACTGCTGGCCTGGAAGTGGTGGCATTGTGCTGACAGCATCAGCCCCCAGGGAGCTGCTGTTGCTGCATCTGTTGAGCAGTGCAGGGTGTTCTTCATTCACACTTTGGAGTTTTTCATTTCCCAGTCGGATGGGCAACCTTTCTCAGTTCATCCTGTCAGTGCTGAACTCCTTCCTGGAGTTCAGATTGACCAAAGCAGCAAACTTTCCCCCCCTATTTCTAGCAGTTGATTTGCAGGCTGAAAGCATGTATCTGCTTGATTCCCTTTCCACAAAACAATGCTAATTTTTACGGCAACAGCGGGGCTGAAGAACCCCAGGCAGACCTCTTCACACACACTGATGGGTTTGGTGTGCTCTTGACTTTCACAGTGCCTTTGGTTATCTGCCTGTTGCACAGAAGGGCACCTCAGCAAGTGGCTCTCCTATGTTTTCTCTTATATTGTGGTGTTAAACAGCTTTTTTGGGAAACCCTTCAGATTGCATCAGCTGTGTGGCGCTGGGTATGGCTTCCTGATGTGACAGAACAGCGCTGGGGTGTGCTGAGTAGAGCTTACTGCCTGTATCGAGGGTCACTCTGCTGGAAGGAAACCACAGAAGAGGGGTTAGCTCCAGAGTCCCAAAGTCGTTGTCTGCAACAGGAGGTTTGCACTACCAGATGGAAAGCACCAATTTTCTATTTTCGGAAGAAGTAACTTTGGTCTCGATGAGAAATAATAAAATCCTGCAGAACATGGTTCATTAAAATTGAGTTCAGTCTGGGATTACTGGTGAGGTTTGCCACCTGTGTGCCCTCCTGCTTGCCTGAGTGGATTGTGGGTGGTACAGGTACCTCAGGAAACAGCTTACAGGGACACGTATTTTAATACACAGGGTTGAACATCTACCTCTTGTAATCAGTCACTGTCCCATTCAAAAATCATTTCTGGCACTCAGTCAACCAAAAATACCCGAGCACAGCCTCGTGGTTGGGTCAGTAGGAGTTTGTGAGTTGAAAGAAACCAGTTGGATTCACATAAAATACAGTTCAGTGGTGAAGTCTCGCTGTTGTTGCTGCTACAGCCCTTTTAATGTTCCTCACTCTGATTTGGCATTAATGAGTTCTTACAAACGTGGTCTCTGTGTTTATACATCTTGTTTCTACCCATCTGTCTTAGACCACGCTGGAGTTTTGTGTTTCCTTTTTTTGCTAAGCGTGAAGCAGCTGGCCAGGGCAGGTACAGTCACATACAGCTGTATACATGTTTCTAAATTCATGTTTCTAAATTAATATCTGCTCGATGAACGTCTGGGAGGAATCCCTCTGTTCCCCTCATGTGTTTCAAGTCTTACAGTTTGTTTGGATGTACAAATCAGTCTGATTTCCCACTTCTGCTCTGCTGAATTTAAATTTTTTTATGCTTTCTTTAGGCATTTCAGAAAATTGTCTGCTCTCATAAACATTAACATTTGAAACTAAGTTATGAATGTAAAATTATTCAGAAATCATGAAAAGTATCAACCATTGGGTACCAAACTGGCTGCAATGAGACCCCATAACATGCCCTGTGAGTATTTCTTGGATTTTAGCTTTGGTTTTGACTGCTTTAATTGCACACTTGGAACTGGAAATACTTGATCTGTTTGAAATGAGTGTTAAAAATAGTTGCAGTTTTCAACATTGTAAAAATAGCTTTAAAATTTGAGCGGTTGCTTTTTTCTTTGTCTGGTAGTCACAAATCTTCCAACCTTTGAGAGTCAGATTTCAGGTGTTATTTTTGCAAGCTAATGCTGCTGTGCATTGTAATTAAGCAGACTTTGAAGAGACATTTACAAATAATGTTTAAAAAGCCACCATAAAAAGCACTCAACAAACTTAAAATAGCTTTGTCTTCTCCCTGTTTGTTTTTTTCTCTTGTTGCTGCTGTTCACAGCCCTACAGGCAGCATTCCTCCGAGATGAGGAGACAGGCAGGGTTCATGCTTTATTTACCTTAATAGATTTTTGAAGCTAAGTCCTGTGCAGCTGTTTGAAAATTTATGGAATTCATTTCTAAAGCAAACCACTTGGATAACAGACATGGCTGTGATTCCAGTTGTGCCAGTGCCAGGAAAGCTTTTGGTTTTGTACTGTGAGCACTCTTTAATAACAGGTCTTGTATTTAGCCTTTTGGCTTCTGAAAGCAAATTACTCCCTTCTTGATATGCAGCTGATGGTGCTGCAGCCTCATGATTTAGCTTTCAGTTTGTGGCTGTCCCTGGCTGTTCATGTCTTTGCTGGCTCAGCCAGGCCTGGCAGAGGCACAGCACAGCTGAGGAGATGCTCTGATTGCAGCCCAGGGTCACCAACTGCACCTCTGCTGCCGTGCCCAGCACGAGCACGCTGTCGGTGTGACTGCCTCTCGTACACAGATGGCCTTTTAAAATGTGCTTAAACTCCTGATAGATTTCCAAATATTTCCAATTGACAGCCTCCTTACAAATTCCCATTTCAGGAGATGGGAGCCAACATCTCCATGATCATGTTTGGTCGTTCACACAACCATAACATTTGAATATGACGAGGAAAATTGGCTGTGCTAAAGCACAAGCTTTAATTGGAAGTAAATGCCAAAAAAGATGTTTTTGTAATGAATGCATGGGTATTTAAGTAGTTTCCCATCACTTTAATATCAAAAATGTGCTGGGATCTGCCAAGTGACTTGGTAATCTTGGCTAATATCAGGGAAGTTGCACACAGTCAATGGCTTTAAGCAGCACTGTTACTCTGCACACTTCTCAGGATCTGGGCATTTTAGCAGCAATTGCTTGCTGCCTTTTACAATCTTGGCAGCAAGTGTCAAAGTGACTGCAGTTTTTGTCTAGGGACAGCAGTGTCCTGTAATTCCGAGGGACACTTGAGGAGACCACTCATGGTAGCTGAATGAGGACCTTACAACATTTTTCTGGGCTCTGACTTGGCTTCAGTGAAAGCTTAGCTTGGTTAAATTGGCCAGCCTGTGGGGGCTGCCATGCAGAGTGGAATACAGCATTTACACAACTAAAGCTGAAGGGACCTCATTCCATGGGAATTTCGCTGGATTGTTGGCAGTACCTTGGATAGACATTGTGCCCCGGCACAGCAGTGTCTGAGGCACAAAGCAAAGCAGGGCTGTCAGAGCCACTTCCATCTGCACACTGTGGCTCTGAGTGGCTCAAAATGACACTGGGGATTTTTTTACAGAGCAGAGGTACTGAGAAGCCCTTCACAGTCCTGCAATACCGTCCATGCCTCATGGCAAGTCATGTGCAGCTCCCCCCATCAGTGTTTCCTTTTCCATTATACTGTAGGCATGACAAAGCAGGGAAATGTTGCCAGAATTACACTCCAGCTCTTTCATCTGTGTCTAGAAACTGGCTCACACTGGCCATGGGAGCGTTTTAGATAGTATTTCCATCTTGTCTTGCTGTCTACTCATGATTCGTTTGAATACTGCCAGGTCTTATATATTTTGCTCCTGTAGGTTTTTTACTTTCTCTTGAGATTGTGCCTATTTCATCTCCCTTGCTTTTTAAGTGGAAAAACCTTCATTTTTCCAGAGAGCTTGAGGAAATTTCTTTCTCATATTTTTCTGTATTACTTTGTAATTTTCCTTCTTTGTGAAAGAAGGTTCTGCCTCAAGAGCTCCCAGAAGCTATGGCTGCCATTTCATTTCTGTGTTTTCTTTCCTGTTGTGGGAGGTTTTAAAGGTTTGGGGTTTTTTTAATTTGTTGTTAAGGGAGGGACAAAAATGACAGAAAACTGATCTTACTTGAGGGAGAGAGTGTTTTGCTCTGAGCATTCAAGGAAGTAAATTATTTTCTGTTCAAGAACCTCATCAGGTCTTAATTGACATTATAGGTAGCTACATGTCACACTAAGGAAGCCTAGTCATGTTCCTCTTTGAAAAAAAAAGGTGCAACCCCTGACATTATTAAGGTGCACTGCAGATTACTTTTCAGTGAAAAGAGCTGTATTTTCTCCAAAGCTGTATTTTCTCTAAAGGTGATATGATACATCTAGATGAAAATTAGGCCTAGTACTTCTTTGTTCCTTAAAGTATGTCCACAGTCAGTCTTTTCAACCTGCAGCTTATACATAAGTCTAACGTGAGATTATCTAAGAGAAAAATCTGGTGCCTAAATGCCCAAAATGTTGGAAAAGGCCTTAAATGTTGGGAAATGCCCAAAATGCATTTGGATTTCCACAAAGTTCAAATGAGGTCTCTTTGCCGAGTGCCTTTACAAGAACAGAAAAAGTCAAAGGATACAAAGAAAACATGACTTGAAGTCTGATAAAAGATACAAAAACAACAAAAAAGAAGGACTAAATAGGTAATTTTCACTGAGGATGGAGATCGCTGGCATGTCCCAGGGAGATCTCATCACCTACTCACAGTCTCAGGCACGTGTATCAGGAATGAGGTGTTTGCTCAAGTCATGGCATTGTTTTTGGTAATAAAAGTTAAAGTGGCTGTGAAGAGGTACAGTGGGATCTCGAAATAACAGGTGATTAAGGGATCAAATGATAAATGAAGTGTTGGGAAATGGAAATTACTGTACGTTGTAGAAGCCACTCCTGATCTGTACATGTAACATGAAGTGGTAGTTGTTACTTCCAGGTAGTTTTGGATAATTGTGCGACTGCATCACTCCAGTGCTCAGAGTCCACATCTCAGATGCAGTTTCTGGCACCTCTCCTCTCTCAGAAAGATAGATGAGGAGCCCAACGAGGCTTATTGCATTTTTGAAGCTGTTCCATACAAGGAATGACAAAGAAGGCAAGTCTTCCATCTTAGAGGAGAGAAAACTGTAGTGGTATGAAATAGAGAGCCTGTAAAATAATAAGTAGGAAATAGTGAGAAGGGGAGGATTAGTACATGTTTTTTCGTAGTGGGGATAATACTGGGAACTGGGTTCTAAAACAGAAGTAGTCTTTTTTCCCCAGGCCTATTATTAAATTCTGTTGCTCAAAAATGTTGTGGATACCAAAAATATAGCTGGATTAAATACATTCTTATAAAGGCAAGTTCATGAAAAGAAATCCTGTAAGAGGCTGCAAAATATGAAGATACCACATCTGGCTCAGGTTGCTTGAAGGGTTTGCTAAAGGAAGGATGAAATAGTCCTTGCAGTGGTTGATATTCTTCTCCTAAACCATCACAGTCAGGAACTGTGCTAAGGTGAAGGATCTTTGGGCTGACCGATTCAGCAGAGTTATGTTGTCGATGATACACAACAGCAGTGGCTGGAAAAAACCAAATGCTGCTCCTGTACACAGATTAAAATCAGAATTATATTTGTGCTGTAGCCTTTTGCATAACTGGAGCAGCAGTGCTGTTCTGAGCTGCCTGACTCATTTGAGCCGTCTCTTTCTCTTGTGTAGGTGTCGGATTGTAGCACTGCCTTTCTCTAAAGCCCAGTGGCCTGTGAGCTCAGCCACCGTTCAGGCTCCCCTGGAGACCCCTCTGTACAGAGCAATGGACTCCCTCCTGTCTTAATCTGGTGAGCTGTAGAAAGCTGCATGACCTGCAGCTGGCAGCCTGCACAATGGGGCTAAACAGCTCCTCTGCCCTCGGCAGGAGCTGTGCTGCTCTAGCAGAGACCTTTCTGGCCTGGAATGGAAATTAAAAAATTATTCTTCTCCGTGGAGCACCTTTCAGTTTTGTGGCAATACTGCAATGGGCTTGTTGCCATTGCCTGTTTTTCTTTCCTTGGCCAAGCAGTCCAGCAGGTCGTGGTGCTCTGACGCTCAGGGCAGAGCTGCTGATTTCCCTGGGAGCAGTGAGGTGCGCAAAGGGATGTGTTTCCATGGCCCCTGCTGGTGAGCAGATGGGCTGCTGCTCCTCACACTAATTGGACTTCTTCAGTCAGCTGTGGCTGCATTCCCAAGTATTCATCTGTCAGCTTTAAGGCTGCAGCTCACAAAGAGATAGTTTACTGTGACCAGGTGCTGTAGGCAAGTGTGGCTATTGAGGTGTTCAGTGGATTTTCTGTTTGCACAGATCTTCCTGTCTGGACATCCAATAGCCTCAAAGAGTCCAGCTGGAGTCCAGAACTCCAGCTCATCCTGGTTCTCTTGCAGGTGTCCTACACAGATGGAGATGTCATGGAAGTGCTTTTGAAGCACCCTCCCTGTCTAAATACCATCATTTCTGTCTTCTCAATGCTGTGCTTACTGCAGCTGGGCTCTCGCCAGCACAGCCAGCCAGAGGAGTCTTGGAAAAGCCAGGAGAGAGAATACTCTGTAATGAGGAGAGAACAAAGACCTAAGGTTGAAGCAAATGTTTCCTGTTTGTCTGGAAGTCTGCTATGTGCCCCTCCCACCCAAAGAGGAAACAAAGATTCCTATTTTGTAGCAGAACTTCTAAAGGACAAATGATTAATCTGTTGGCCATGTATTACTCCTTGTCCCACCGAACTATTCGATCTTGTTCTGTCTTCGGAAGGACTGTGAAGAATGCTGTTACACTGTGTACAAAAATACCTTCACTCAAAAGAAAAGAGCTTAATTGTTCGGCAAGGGGCCTAGTTCAGGATTTTTTCCAAATCTATTTTTAGCACAAAAAACTACCACCCCAATCTGTTGGAACTTTTTTGTTTTGGGTCAAGTATTTCTTCTTCAAGAGTTTGCAGGGGACAAAGCCTCTGACATGGAATGAAATGGGTTAATATCAGAGTTGAGATGTGGATGATCTTTCCCTTGTGTTTCTTAAGGACAGAGAGCTAGCTGCATGAGAGCATCACCAAAAAAAAAGCTGAGGCCTGAAATCTATCATCTTAATTAGCCAGAAAGATGTCCTCAATCCTTGTCTCCCCCATCCCAGCTGTCCTAGGCACTGTATATTTACTCTCTGCTGCTTGTGGCTTTTGCACAGACACTGAAATGTGTGACGCAGGTGTGTGTTAATGGAGGGTACAGGAGACGAGGCAATTTTCCTGCTCATGCAGAAGGGCCAATACAGTGCAGAGCTGCACTAGCAGCCTGTCCTGCTCTGGGATATAACTGCACGGAGAGGGCATCACACAACTGCAAAATGGAGACATGGAGATGCTGGGACACTGAGGCTGCTGCCACCTTCACCTGCGCCCTTCGCCCCTCACAGTTCTGAGGGTGCTGCATGTATATGCACACCTTCATCTTCTTGACTTGTGGAGGGAGTCTCTTTGGCAACCTGTTCACTCTTTACAGGTCAGGAAAAATGCTCTAGGAGTTGTTTTGCTATGCACGTTAAGTTGCAGTTCTACTGAATTCCAATAGAGAAATGCAATGCATCAGCCTGTGTTTAAAATTCTGGTTCTACCTTGCATTAATCATGGCTGTTATCCTTTCTTCCTGCTCCCACAACACAGCAGGAGCTTTTCACAGTCCATTTCCCTGCAGCATCCTGGAGAACGCTGACCTCCTGACCTCGTTTCCACTGTGCTCCTCTGTAATACCCTGCTCATATTCACTGGTAGATGGAAGGAGCAGCAAGCTACACACACAGCACACATCCTTTAGGGAAGAATTGTGCCGTATCTGTGCACTGTCCTGGCAACTTCAGCTGAGAACTGCACAATGACAGAAACCATTTTAGCAATGGTTACTTCATACAGTCCCAAAAGGTGTTGCAGCCAGAAGAATCTGCTGAGGAATCCGAACAGGACAGCCATGATGGGAATGACTCGGGGACAGGCTCCTGCCTGGTGTCAGGTGCAGAGAAAGGTGTGCAAGCACAGCACTGTCAGCATTGCTGGAACAACTGCAGCAGGTCACTTGACAAGAAAAGCCTTTTTGTCACTTATCAGTCTTTAATTCCTCTAATAGAAATGTGAGCTCACTCCTAATTACGAATAGAGATAATGAAGTGTCTTCACTGGAGTGGGCTCATGGACTTGCATCTTGCAGGAATACAATGACCCTGTCATGAAAATTTCTTTTTCTGGAGTGAGAAGAAAGTGGATACTCTGGGGGAATGGTCAGATTTTGGTTCACACATGAGGATAGTGATGAACACAATAATAGACACTGCCTTGTGGTTACAACAGGATCTGATTTTTCTGTGCTTGATGCTCGAAATGTGTTTAGAAAGATCTTTATCTTTCCCAGTCTTGGGAAAAAGTAAATTAGTAAGTTTGCTACTCCTCTCTGCTTTTTTCCTTTTCCCCTCATTTCTATTTGTAATCTTCACTGCTGTATGATTTGGTTTCCTGCCCAGACAGAAAAATTAGAGTTTCCGTCTATCCAGGAGATCTTTACTCTTTCAGAAGACAGGATTCTAAACCAGGGCGTTAGAACAACATTCATCACTGTTGTTCTGCTCTATACACCACAGTCCTAGATAGAATCAAAACTCTGTTGTTCCTCACCTGTCACCTAGGACCAGAGTAAAGTACAGCTCCTCCCCGCCAGTGCTCACAGTCTGATTGAAACTTTCTACAGACCAATGCTGTAAAATGCTGCTGCCACTGTGCATACACTTATCTGCAAAAGCTCCTGATTTAGGTTTTTCCCCAGTGTACATGAGCTGGGAACTGCTGCCTGATTTGTGGAAAACCTTGGGGAAATGCCATTCTGACTGAGCACTCTGTCCTGGTTAACTCCTGCAGTACTTAAAGCACAGCTATTGCAAGGTTATCTTTGGGTCTGGTTTATAGGAGAGGCATATCCCTTTGGAACAGCTGCTGTATATGGATTATTTTGTTTCAAGGAAGCCAGGTGAGATGAATGGATAGAGCCAGATGAATCACTTAGTTGAATTTTTAGTGTTGAATTTCTTCTTTACCTGAAAACGAACAAACTGTTCTTAATTATTTGTTTCTTTATTAAGCACAGTGGCTCAGTGATGATGTACAGTGTTTCAAAACAGCTGTTGTGAAGGCTCTGATGTAAAACAGCACAAGAAGGGAGGATGGCAAACAAAGCTTCCAATAGCATGAAATTATTGGAAAGATAAGGGGAAAGAAGTTGAGAAGGGTGCTGGGAAAACACTGCTTTGCAGTATCATTGTTACCAACAATTTCTTTTCAGAGGAAAAACGTTGAGGAGCTAGAGGGATTGAACATCTGAAGACTTAAAGAAAAGTACTATCAGAAGAAAAAGAGCTGTGCAGTTCAGTTAATGGGGAAAAGTCAATTTCATTGGCATGGAATGAAAACTTGACAGTGGGTTACGCTGCGGGTTGATTTGCATCCTGTGTGCCTTACTGGGATTTCAGTGGGTGTAAATTGGGACCAAATACTATGTCCTGATAGTACTGAGACAAGTTAGTCTTGTTTGAAGATTTGAAGGCTTTTGTTGTCCTTGAGGAGAACAGCAACTGAAAAGGGGCTGCTGGCTTTGAGCAGGACTAGAGGTGATTTGAAGGTGCAGAGGGATGTTGAGTCAATAGGACAGAAATTGTGCAGCCCAAAAAGCTCCTTGTTGAGGACCTGTTGCAGTGGCTGGATGAAAGCAAATGAGGCATTCCTCAAGTCAGGAGGTCCCTGAGCCAGAAACAGCACAGATGGTTGCACTTTGCTGATGGGTACTTGGAGGGGTCAAGTACCTACTGCTAAACTAAAGACTTTTATTCTTTTTATGCAGGTGTGTGCTGATAGGCAGGCACAAGGGCTAACATGTTCACACCAAATCATCACCTGCTGTAGATGTAATTGAGATCAGCAGAATGTCACTGCTTCCACTGGAAATCATCAGCCTTTTCTCTGCATATTTTTGTCAAATAGTATGTAGTTAGACAACAGACTTGGCAAGATAAGTCAGGAAAACACACCAGGATATTAATGCCCTTGTAGGAATGATATGTATTTTGTCTCTCAGAGAGATTTTAGGAGGAAAATGAAGCAAATGAAAAAATGAAGTTATTACTGTATTATTAAAAAACAGCAGGCTCCAAAAAACCTGGAGCTGGATTCCCACCAAAAATCAGAGATATTGTGGAGCTTGATCTGAAGCTCTGAAAATTATTATGCAAATGTTAGTGTGAATCTTGAGGCCAGTATTGGGTGACAGTTTAGTAAACAGGTGAAAAATAAAAATGAAAGTGCTTGTGAGCATCTCAGTGAGGCAAAATAATAATATACATTTATCTAGCACTTAACATTTCCAACTTGTATGTCCATTCAATCATGCAGAAAGTTGCACTGATCTCAGATGCATGGAAAGAAAGGCTGTGCCATATTTCCAGAGGCCTCTGTAGCTATTGAACAAGTTGGTGTTAGACTGGAGGGTTTGGACGAAGGAATCATAGGTAATTCTAAAAAAAGCAAGGGAATGCGTCCTTTCTATCTAGGTTTAATGAAAGTAACACATACTTAGATGTAAGCTGAGCAGCCCTTGGAAAACAGAGTAGTTGGTGTTTGAGATTGCAGTGGAGCTGACTGGAATGTTTTAAGAGAATGAACTGGCAAACAACAGATAATGTCTTTCGGAAGAAAATTACCTGTGCTATTGAAAATCCCTTTAAAGACATTTAAGGAGCTCCACAGGTGAAGAGCATCCAACCTCCTTAGATACCCAGTGTGTGTTTGGGTACCAGCCCCTTCCTGCCAGGGCCCCCTGTGCCAGCCCAGGGACAGGGCAAGACTTGGCCCCTCCTCAGCAGTCCTGAAGAGCAGTGGAAGCTGCTCAGAAAGGCCACTGGGCACAGCCTGTATCGTTCCTCATGAACTCAACTACAGACTTGGCTGGGGGGAGGAAAAGAAGAATCTGAACAAAATGTTGCTAATCTGTCCAAGTAGGGATGTGACTGATCTCCCTGGGGCTAATTCTGTGTATGAAGTTAAATATATGCCTAGAGGGTTTCCTGAATGCATCCAGAAAGTTCATCCACTCTCAAGCTGGAGAAATAAATGAGTGCAAAGTCACAGGAATTGACATCTCTTGGGTCTGAGTGATTTTCTGACATTGCTGGTTGACTTCACTGTGGGAGTAGGGCCCAAGTTCTCAGCAAAGGGACCGTGTTCAGGGGGCTGCACTCTGCCGGGAATTTGTACATTTGCAGTCTCAGACAAATTTATTTTTGTAGTTGCCATATGTGAGGGCTTTTCATAATCGCCATCTGTGGAACGAAAGGCAGTCCAGGCTAAAATGTGCGCAGTTGCAAATATTGGAAAATATGGCTATTATAAAAAGTTGTAAGAACTTTATGCAAATGTTCCATCTACAGTGGAAGGGCCAGATTCTAATATCACGCATGGTGCACAGTAACAGATTTTTCCTAGGTATGCCGGGATGGCCACACTGTGCCTGAGATTAGAATGTGTTTCAAAAATGGATTATTGGGATATGAAAGAGCCAATGATGAGGAAAATCAGATTTTACTGAGCTTTTTCTTTTTTTCTTCACTCTTACTATGTGAGAATTGGCTTTCAGCATAGTTTCTGGTCTTTGTAATTCATTAGGAAAATTGGCAATAAACTAATGGCAAAATGTGAAAACTAGTTTTCCTCCTTAAGAAATTCACATCATCAAATTAGGACAGAGAAATGATCTCTTTACACCCAGTTGCTCAGAGCAACTGGCAAATTTTGACTACACGAAGCATTACCTGAAGCAAACCACAGTGTCTGCATTCCCAGGGGACTCCCCTGAGGTGCTGTCCGCAGGCACTGGTGGCATTGAAGTTCTGGTGGTGTGCAGGTTAATTCACTCTGCAAATCCTACTATCAGTTTATCTTCATTTGTTTAAATCCTTGCATTTGATATTTTATTCCCCCCCCCCCCCCCCCCCCCCCCATATCCAGATACTGTCTTCTTTCTTGTCTCTTTGGGGAGGAGGTAAGTGAGATTTGGATGCAAGCCATAATTATTCTGGGAAAATCACCCTTCAGCTTTTATTTATAGGCAAAATCTTGCCCTGCAGCAGCTTGACGGCTACACGAGGCTAGGAAGGCAATACCAGCCTACCTCCAGGGTTTCTCTCCTTCCTAAATGATATCTTGCTGGTCCTTGTCTCATCCTCAATTCTCGGTGACCCAGGTTTAGGGAGAGAAGTTGGCATGGCTATTCTGTTCTCATCTCCAGAGAAACCCAGCACTGGCCAGGTAAGAAGCTCCCCTTGGACAGGGAATATTGGATTTTCTAAGACAAAGGGAGCAGTGAAGCCAGCTCCTGGCTAGAGCTGAAGCAGCCCTGGCAGCACTCCACAGCTAGAAAGCCCCTTGAGACTTTTGAGTTCTTCAGTACTGAGTAGCAGCTGCAGCAGCAGCTTTCCATGGGTTTGGATTAAGGGAACTTTCTTGGAATGTTCTGAGTGCAGAGGGTGTCTGATGTTTGGAAGTGCAGAGTGTTCCTAATGATTCCCATGGAAATCACAGTATCAGTTGGTTCTGAAAATGAGGTCCCTGGTCTAAACAGCTGGGTTTGCAGGCAGGGACCAAACCCTCTGAGGTGTTTTGTGGGATCATTATTATACAGCAGTTTTGCTGTATCCAAGCTGAACAATTTTTTTCTTCAGTACACAGGATTCTTGAAAAGCAAGGGCTACCCGTGCAGACCAATTGCAATGGCAGATCCAGGGATTTAGCAAAGGCTAAAACCAAAACTGGTCTCTGCACATGCTTTCTAATCTAAACAAAATCTGAAAGTTTATCAGTTGTCCCTGAGAGCAACACCTCTGAGTTAGTGATGCTTCTCAGGCCACCTGAGAGATGATATAAATCTTTATAACTTGCAAGTGAAGCAATCAAATTTTAATGGAAAAATGTTTCTGTCTTTGGGAAAATGTGATAAATATGCCACTGTGAAGGGGCAGAGAACTTTTGCAGGAAATATTCATTAAGACTGACTATGAATATTCAGTATACACCTGAAAGCCCACATAGTTATTATATTTTAAATAAATACTTGCTTTTCAAATGTTGTTTTAACTAGTCATCTATCTTCAGATATTGTCAAAACATCACTCATCATACATCTGTCTAAATGCTATCCAGATGCTGCTGAACTAGTTTCTTTTTTAGCTATATATATTAAAGTATTCCTTTTCACAGAAAGTTTTGAGTGTAAAAATTATATATTTGTCTGAGGTTGGAAAACTGCATGGTACTGTTGCTGATGCAGGATTGGAATGAGGGATACTTTTTGTATGATATTATGAACAGCAAGTGGACTTTGGTGGTGGACATGAGGATCCCCATATAGTCTTAGCTTTTTAAATGAATTCTCTCATTCTTATGTTCTCTGCTGCCTCATCATAAAAAAAAAAATAAGAACAGGGGATTGGAAAATACTGTGTGGTTCATCATGATCCCCTCCTTCAGCAGGACAACATCATGCAGTTGCTTTTATGAACTTAATCTACACAACTGTAAATAAAAGTGAATTTCATGTTCCACCATCTCTCTTGAAAATGTGCCCCAGGAATGTAATGGGGCTAAAAACATCTCTGCTGGAGTAGCCCTAATATATGCATGATCCCTTCACACACACCTGTCCTTGGAGGAGTTGCTCTCTGCAGTGCTTTTCCCTCCCTCACGCTCACTCTAGAGCATTTATGGGCAGAAATATTTTCTTCTCTTAAGTCCTAGTCTTGCAAAACTGGTGGCAGACAGTAGCTAGAGATGAGCTCAGTGGGTCAGAGCAGGGTGGTGAAAATGCCCCAGTTGCAGGTTCAATCCCTCTGTGGGCCATCCACGTAAGAGTTGGACTTGATGATCCCTGTGAGTCCCTTCCAGCTCAGAGCACTCTGTGGGTTCTGGGGTGGGATGCCCTGCTGTCAGTGCCTTTCTCTTCCCCAGCTGTCTTCCACTGCACATTACTGCTTAAATGCAGTTACCTTACATGTGAGGATCAAAACTCTGCATATTCTTAATCATAGAATCATGGAATGGTTTGGGCTGGAAGGGACCTTAAAGACCTTGAGATCTTTGTCTACTGATGTTTGAACTGATGCCATGTCCCCTGATGACTGACCTTATTTCTGCGGGCAAGTCACATAACTGTCTCTGGATCAAACTCGCCTTTGCTGTAAATCCATGAAGCCTTGTGTGTTTCATTGCACCTGTGTCAGCTGTGGAATTTATCCAGATTCTTTCTCTGCAATATGTCAAGCTGGTGAATAGACTCAGAATTACCTCTCCAGTGTTATATACCTCTCCAAGGTATTTTGGACTTGAGAAATTAAAACCAGGCTGATAAAAATTATTCTTGGACTCCCAGACTACTGCTTTTAAGAATAATGCCAATACAATATTGAGGAAGTATATATCAATCTGTCCCTAAAATGAAAAAAATCTTGTTACCAGTAAGCACAAAGTGTGTTCCACCATTATTTAAGAGAAACACAAGATTGGCTACATTTATACTTGTTCCCTTCCGCAGCTCTGTCAGGGATATAATTTAAAAAGCTTTCCTTGTATAGATGTTCCGTTGTGGGGTTTTGTTCTCTTTCTCTAAGCATGCATAGATTTTAGACTACTTCCCTTAAAAGAAAAAGTTACTCAAAGTGAAATATTCCTTTAGATCCAGTCACATCTATTCTAGTAAGAAAATTTGTACTTAATAGCTGTTGTTATTGTCAGTTTTTTCAATACAATGAAAACCTTTTTTACTTTCTTCAGTACTTTTGTTGCTTGAAAATGATATTGTTCTAAATTATTGTTCTGTCAGCTGGGGGAAGGGTTGTCAGTAAAAGAGAGGCATTATACTGGTGTTGCACATGCAAGGTCATCTGTACCTCTCTGTGTTTGAACCAATGCTGTTGTGGTTGGTAAGAGGGGGAGGTACAAGGCTCTTTGAGGCAAGGGAAATTTATTGCATTGCTTTTCCAAAAATTACTGCCTATGGAAGTGGAGCTTGGGGTATGGTGGAACCAGAAGCTTGCTTTATTCTTTGATGATAGTAAAAAGTTCTTTAAAAAGCCACATCCAAGCATGAAAAAATGCCCTGTGATGAGTGTAGTACTTCAGGTCTTGGTTGCTGTAACTGGTAGTGGGAGCACAGTGATAGGACTCCTCTAAAACATCCCCCCGGGACAGACACATAAATCCCGTGGCATGGGAAAGTGGAAAACTGGAGAAAGTTTCAGACTGCATTTATTTTAATTTTTTCTTCCGTGGAGTTCATATGAGCAAGTGGAAGGAGTGAGTGCCCCGGCATCCCCTTCCAGATATTCCATATTTCCATATCCAAATATTCCATATTTCTGACTCCCAAAGGCCTCCCTGGAATGTGAGGGAGCAATGCAGCAGGAGTTGCTAAAAGCCCTGGTTAGAGCTGTAATTAATGGATAGGGACATGTGAGGAACCCTGTCCTCGCAGGGATTTCAGATACAGCATTTCAGCGACAGTTCCTGTCAGCGTTAGGGCCCCCATTACCCCCCTTGAATATCGCCTAGAACCACAGCAATTTTTTAGCAGTAAAGTGCTTTTTCTGCAGCTGCGTGGGGCTGCAAGGGAATTGGCTGCTCAGATTCACCTCTGCCTGCTGCAGCTGCTTCTGCTGGTGCAGGAAATGAGGGATTGCCTAGCAGAGCTGTGAGCTGGAGAAGGGCTTTTGAAAGCAGCCTTCCAGGGAGGATAAGATTTGTAAAGGAAGCAGAGCCTGTGTGGAAGATCAGGGATAGAAATTCTGGGTGGTTTGACATTATTTAGGGAAGGCAGCTGGTTCTCAACAGCTCCCAGGCCCTTGAAGAAAGTTTGAAGGGAAGGAAGGCGCTTCAGGATCTGGTAGCAGGAGGGCTGCGTGCCTTGAGATGTGAGCAATACCTTGCAAGAGGCGCAGCTCCTGGAAAAATGCAATACCTGGATTTGAGTGTAATTCTCAGAGGAGGAGCAAATTGTAATTTTTAATTGGATGGTAGACAGTTCACTGGAAAATTAAGGTAGGAAGTAAATAACAGCCTGAAGGAATAAAAAAAAAAAAAAAAAAAAGAGAGACTGTATTCTGCATAAATCTTGGCTTAAGGGAGTTCACTGTAGGAAGAGAACACTGAAATGGTGTTTAGTGTTAGCAAAATGTATCATCAATACTTTCATGTCTTGTTTTTCCTCTTCTCAACATCCCTGGGATCAGTGCTTTGCTGGCCATGTAACAGAATAATCTTTACAAGCTGGGGATGGGGGAGTTTTGTTTTCTTACCATAAATGGAGGTTTTTGATGAAAAATAAGTGTTTTATGGAGGCATCCTGCTGCCACTGAACATAGGTAGCCTTGATGAACATTTGAAAATACCAGAGAACTGGTAAGTTAAATATTGCACTGCTAGGGCCTTCTCACTGTTACAGTTTAAACTAAAAACTTAAGACCAAAGCTAGAAGTTCCACAGCCTAATGCTGCTAAAATTTATGTTCTTCACTCTGAACTGAAGCTCTGCTGCTTCAGTAACTAAAAAGAGGTCTTTCTTAGACTAAAAATACTGTGTTGAACATCAGGAAGTCAAGTTATATCAGCTTAATATTAAATTAATGGTCATTCATATACATCATTACCTCATACCATAACCTGTGCAGCTGTTCATGACATCTGCATCCAATCTATAGTTCATGACATGTCTTGACAGATACTTTACCAGAACCCCCGCCATGACTAATCTTGTAGTCATCAATTCTGCCTTTTTTACATTTGCTTGTTAATAAATGTAAATCTTCCTCAATATATGTATTCCAGCAGTGTGCCTGTATGTTCTAACAGTTACCCACATTTAATGCTCCTTTGGGATCTTTGGGCATGTAAGGAGCAATGAAAATGCACTTGGCACTTGTACATGTCATGGTAAAGTTTAATCTTTTATGATGGAAAGAGGCTGAGCCTATAAAATAAAAATAGTGCAGAAATTGTTCCTTGTTCTGGAAAACTGTCCAGATTCTATAGGCTGGAAATAATATTTACTGCTCTAGAGAGGACTGTCTTCAGCCAGATCACTGTGGGACTGAGGTTCTTCCAAAACAAGAAGATGACCACAGTCCTAGAATCAGCAGCAACCCTCCTTGGCTTCCCGTGTGATGTAGATTTTCCCAACTCACATGTGCACACATTACTGTAAAATTAAAATGTCATCCTTCTGGTAGAATATTGAGTGCAGTTCCCCAGTAATGGAATTAACTCTTGGCTAAGAACTAGAGAGAAACCGATCAATGAAGATGTGCAAAATTTTCCAAAAAGCATTAGACATGGTTTGAGTCTGCACAGTTGGTTCCACACTGGAAACAGTCTCTTGGATTGCTTAAATGAAGATTAGATCTATTCAGGTATGACATGTGAATATAACTGCTTTTTCTTAGGGTGCCAAATCCAGCAGGTTGAAAATTATACTACTTTGGCTGGAGATTGATGACTCTAAAAGGTAGACTTAGGGCTTGCTTGGAATTCTTGCTTACTGATGGTGAATCATGGCTGAAAACAGCCTCCTGTTTTTATCTCTCCAAGAGCCCTAGGAAAAAAAGAAAGCAGCATTCATGTGAAGAAATTGTTTTCCCCCACATCATGTATTAACTTCAGCAGGTAGAAATGAGTTCAGAGTTCATGAGTATCTAAAGCTCCCCACTTTTCAACACTTTTTGTTTCTCTTTGCTTTTGACTCCGTTTAGAGTAGAAGAGTGGAATGGAAATGTCATTTTAAGGGATTATACTTCCTTGTTGTCCCTGATCTGTCTTAATTGTGTAGGAATTCAGACAGATTTTCTTTGTGTTCTTTGAATGAGATCAGCAGTAATATAACTGATAAAAAAATGGCATTGGCTCTGGCTCTGGAATAAGGACAATTCTTATGAGAAAAAATAGTAATTTATTCAAGGGTGAGCTAGTACCAGCTGCAGTGATGCATTTTTCTACACAGATGAACTGTGAAGGTTTGTTAAGCAAAGAATATTGAGTGTGCAGAAAACTGTAAAAGTTACCAAATCCAGCATGGATGAGCGGGAGCTGAAAGGGACTTGGAAAAGCGATGCCATCATAAAAGTGAGAGCTTTTCAAAACAAATGTTTGTCACCAGTTTAAAATTCTTACTGCATTTCTTAATCTCCAAGTATTTTTTTGTATCCTCTTCCCTAGTGTGCTGTTGGTGCAAGGTTGGCACCTTTCAGGCTGTCACGAGCTGTCCTTGTGAAGGGGTTTTGTGATGGTTCGTGGGGGATCTCAGGGTGCAAAAAACCGACACGGTACAGGGGGTTTGCAGTGGTAATCAACACAAATGCACTTTTATTGAAATAACCACAACAGAAATGCATTGGGGAAGGATTGGGGGAAAAGGGGAAAATAAGGAAAAGAGGGAGGAAGAAGAAAAGGGTATATAGCTACCAAATGTGGAACTGCAAAGTCCTTTGGTGCCCAGCCGATGGAGTTCACCAGGTCACGTCTGGGGACATCTCAGGGATGCAGTTCATCTGGACCATAATTATGCTCTTCTTTGATGGGGGAAGGGGGATGAATTTTGAAACCAAGTCAAAGGTAGTGTATTGTATCTTTGGGGGAGAGAATGGTGTTTGGAAAAGGGTACACACAGTCCATGTTCTCAGCGGTGGGTGAGAGCCATTGTCTTCTTGGTCCACTGCTCACACCTGCAGCATCTGTCTGCTTTGGTCGGCTCGCCTCCCCCCGCACACCTCCCTGGGTTGGGGGTCCCAGTCCCAGTCCTTGGAAATTGTGTGAGGGATTTCACATAGGGATTTCATGTCTGGCTTTTTCTCTGGCAAAGAGGCTTCTTACATCTCAGTTTGTCTGTCACAGTGGTTGCAAATGAGCGAGAGGGGTCTCCTGTGGGGGACCACCCCCAAAACACAGGAGAAGTCCAGCCAGGCCGAGGGGTGGGGAAAAATCCCAGAGCTATTGTTGCAAAATTGTCAGAATGTCCTTTTTCTTCTCATTAGTGTAGCATAAAGTAAACACACCTGTGAAAACAATAGCTTAGCAATTCTCTCAGGTCTCGGGGCCTTCAGTGTGTAACTCTTCTCCTAGAGAGCCAGAGATTTTAGACAGGGGGATCTTTTCTTCAGTGATCCCCCAGTGACGACCCCGAGGCAGATGAGGGAAATTTCAGAAAGACTCTCACACAGGTGTAGCATCAGCCTGAGCCTGCCAGAGGGAGCTGGACACCTTTATAGTGTTGAGATGGGGGCATTGCCCTGGGAGCTGCCAACAACAACTGCTGGGAATGAGGACAGTGGATATGGAGAGCCCCAAATAAAGACCTCTTGTAGCCTTCAGGGGGTGTGAATTGCCAGCATAGGCCATTGCTCTCCAGGCCTGTTTTGTACATTGATTACAAAGAGTTGTTTTAAATCTCTTCTGGTAGCCATGGTAAATCACTGCTTTAATTACTGTCTAGGCAGCTGGCTTGTTGAATTCTGTTGAATGGCATTAGCTTATTCACTTAATTCTGAATTGCAAAAAGGCCACATTTAAATTTACCATCTCTCAGGTTCAGTTGATCTGAGAAATAAAATATCTGAGAGGATGTAAGAAAATCTGGCTGATGTTTTACTGGAAGGGTGTCAGAGAGACAGTAATGAAATAATTTAGGTTATGTATGGACATGCATAGTCAACCCCTTTTCCCCTCCTTTTCACAGGGAGGCAAAAAAAGAAGGAGCAGAGCAGTGCTCCTACTCTGTAATATTCATGAATTATGAGGATCGCTTTATTTTTCTTTCTTTGTGGGTTCACAGGCTCACCTCATGCACAGTTCTTTGTCTGGGCTCTTAAGCCAGTTTCATGGTCACATTCCATCTGGGACAGTAATTAACTAATAGTGATTATATCCCTGGGGCCTCTGGTATCATCCTCTGCTTTTATGGGAAGGTCTCTGCCATCATCTCATGACTGTCAGTAACTTTGGGAACAGTTTAGGATATCTTATGAGTGACTTGGGGATACTTCATCAGAGCTTGATGTTAAAATGTAGAGCATGACTGGAGACCAGTCACACAGCCCTTTCCTGCACAGCTATGGGCAGGTACTAATCCTACCATCTAGAGGCTATTTTGCTTGTAACTCTGGCTCTCCTCTGAAGTAAGGCCTTCTCTTGCCTCCAAAGCAGCCAGAACAATAAATCTGGAACTAACGGTTTAAACCTTGGATCAAATCGTGCAGAAGTCCCTTGCAATTGGTCTTGGTAATTCTCTTTCCTGGAGAGGATCTACCCCATGCCCACAAGGTGTGCATGGATTTCCATTGTTGCCGCAGGTTGTGGGAAGGTTTGCTCTTCTGCACAGTAAATGGATGGTCTGAAACTTCCTCACAAGAGCTGTTTCACTCATTTCCTCTTCTCTGTTATTTTCATTCCAAAAAATTTATTAAATTCATGCTCATATTCAAAACCTTGGATACAACAAAATGAAAAAATTGAGCAACTCACGAAACCTGCAGTTGAATGCCATGTTTATGCAAAAAAACAGAATTTTAGGGGAGTTGGCACTAACAGCCTACAGTGCATTAGATAGTGTCCCAATAAAGGGAATCTTTCCTGAATTCAGGAAAATTCAGGAAAGCACCTCCCGGACTTTCCCTGGAATTCAGCAAGTGCTTTGCAGCTTGAAATTGGAAGGAAAGCCTCAGATTTAGCAGCCAGAGCTTCAGGAGGAGCAGCAGCGAGCACAGCATCGGTTTTGCAGCAGCTCCTTCCATGTGCATGTTTTTGGGAGTGGAAAGGCTTGCAGAGTGTTCAAGTAGCTTTTTCTCTCCGCTGGAAAGCTGCACGCTCAGTGCCAGTGTTCTGCAGCTTCTTTCTTCACGTTTCAGCAGCTAGCACGCTCTCCGTGTGCTGGAGAAGCGGCAGAGGCTTCCTTGCCGGAGAAGCGGCACCTTCGCCGGCAGAGAGCATCCTGCCGGCCGCGGTGCGCTCCGGAGCGGGGGCTTGTGCCGAAAGAGGCCGGCAACAGGCGCTTACCTTCGGACAGCTCCGGATCGCCGTCTAATGCGTCTCTTGTCGCCTACACGGCAGGGAAAAGCTTTTCCACTCTGTCTAGGAAGGAGAAAGTGTGCCAGCACAGCAAATGCCTCCCGGACTTTCCCTGGAATTCAGCAAGTGCTTTGCAGCTTGAAATTGGAAGGAAAGCCTCAGATTTAGCAGCCAGAGCTTCAGGAGGAGCAGCAGCGAGCACAGCATCGGTTTTGCAGCAGCTCCTTCCATGTGCATGTTTTTGGGAGTGGAAAGGCTTGCAGAGTGTTCAAGTAGCTTTTTCTCTCCGCTGGAAAGCTGCACGCTCAGTGCCAGTGTTCTGCAGCTTCTTTCTTCACGTTTCAGCAGCTAGCACGCTCTCCGTGTGCTGGAGAAGCGGCAGAGGCTTCCTTGCCGGAGAAGCGGCACCTTCGCCGGCAGAGAGCATCCTGCCGGCCGCGGTGCGCTCCGGAGCGGGGGCTTGTGCCGAAAGAGGCCGGCAACAGGCGCTTACCTTCGGACAGCTCCGGATCGCCGTCTAATGCGTCTCTTGTCGCCTACACGGCAGGGAAAAGCTTTTCCACTCTGTCTAGGAAGGAGAAAGTGTGCCAGCACAGCAAATGCCTCCCGGACTTTCCCTGCAATTCAGCAAGTGCTTTGCAGCTTGAAATTGGAAGGAAAGCCTCAGATTTAGCAGCCAGAGCTTCAGGAGGAGCAGCAGCGAGCACAGCATCGGTTTTGCAGCAGCTCCTTCCATGTGCATGATTTTGGGAGTGGAAAGGCTTGCAGAGTGTTCAAGTAGCTTTTTCTCTCCGCTGGAAAGCTGCACGCTCAGTGCCAGTGTTCTGCAGCTTCTTTCTTCACGTTTCAGCAGCTAGCACGCTCTCCGTGTGCTGGAGAAGCGGCAGAGGCTTCCTTGCCGGAGAAGCGGCACCTTCGCCGGCAGAGAGCATCCTGCCGGCCGCGGTGCGCTCCGGAGCGGGGGCTTGTGCCGAAAGAGGCCGGCAACAGGCGCTTACCTTCGGACAGCTCCGGATCGCCGTCTAATGCGTCTCTTGTCGCCTACACGGCAGGGAAAAGCTTTTCCACTCTGTCTAGGAAGGAGAAAGTGTGCCAGCACAGCAAATGCCTCCCGGACTTTCCCTGCAATTCAGCAAGTGCTTTGCAGCTTGAAATTGGAAGGAAAGCCTCAGATTTAGCAGCCAGAGCTTCAGGAGGAGCAGCAGCGAGCACAGCATCGCTTTTGCAGCAGCTCCTTCCATGTGCATGTTTTTGGGAGTGGAAAGGCTTGCAGAGTGTTCAAGTAGCTTTTTCTCTCCGCTGGAAAGCTGCACGCTCAGTGCCAGTGTTCTGCAGCTTCTTTCTTCACGTTTCAGCAGCTAGCACGCTCTCCGTGTGCTGGAGAAGCGGCAGAGGCTTCCTTGCCGGAGAAGCGGCACCTTCGCCGGCAGAGAGCATCCTGCCGGCCGCGGTGCGCTCCGGAGCGGGGGCTTGTGCCGAAAGAGGCCGGCAACAGGCGCTTACCTTCGGACAGCTCCGGATCGCCGTCTAATGCGTCTCTTGTCGCCTACACGGCAGGGAAAAGCTTTTCCACTCTGTCTAGGAAGGAGAAAGTGTGCCAGCACAGCAAATGCCTCCCGGACTTTCCCTGCAATTCAGCAAGTGCTTTGCAGCTTGAAATTGGAAGGAAAGCCTCAGATTTAGCAGCCAGAGCTTCAGGAGGAGCAGCAGCGAGCACAGCATCGCTTTTGCAGCAGCTCCTTCCATGTGCATGTTTTTGGGAGTGGAAAGGCTTGCAGAGTGTTAAAGTAGCTTTTTCTCTCCGCTGGAAAGCTGCACGCTCAGTGCCAGTCTTCTGCAGCTTCTTTCTTCACGTTTCAGCAGCTAGCACGCTCTCCGTGTGCTGGAGAAGCGGCAGAGGCTTCCTTGCCGGAGAAGCGGCACCTTCGCCGGCAGAGAGCATCCTGCCGGCCGCGGTGCGCTCCGGAGCGGGGGCTTGTGCCGAAAGAGGCCGGCAACAGGCGCTTACCTTCGGACAGCTCCGGATCGCCGTCTAATGCGTCTCTTGTCGCCTACACGGCAGGGAAAAGCTTTTCCACTCTGTCTAGGAAGGAGAAAGTGTGCCAGCACAGCAAATGCCTCCCGGACTTTCCCTGGAATTCAGCAAGTGCTTTGCAGCTTGAAATTGGAAGGAAAGCCTCAGATTTAGCAGCCAGAGCTTCAGGAGGAGCAGCAGCGAGCACAGCATCGGTTTTGCAGCAGCTCCTTCCATGTGCATGTTTTTGGGAGTGGAAAGGCTTGCAGAGTGTTAAAGTAGCTTTTTCTCTCCGCTGGAAAGCTGCACGCTCAGTGCCAGTGTTCTGCAGCTTCTTTCTTCACGTTTCAGCAGCTAGCACGCTCTCCGTGTGCTGGAGAAGCGGCAGAGGCTTCCTTGCCGGAGAAGCGGCACCTTCGCCGGCAGAGAGCATCCTGCCGGCCGCGGTGCGCTCCGGAGCGGGAGCTTGTGCCGAAAGAGGCCGGCAACAGGCGCTTACCTTCGGACAGCTCCGGATCGCCGTCTAATGCGTCTCTTGTCGCCTACACGGCAGGGAAAAGCTTTTCCACTCTGTCTAGGAAGGAGAAAGTGTGCCAGCACAGCAAATGCCTCCCGGACATTCCCTGGAATTCAGCAAGTGCTTTGCAGCTTGAAATTGGAAGGAAAGCCTCAGATTTAGCAGCCAGAGCTTCAGGAGGAGCAGCAGCGAGCACAGCATCGGTTTTGCAGCAGCTCCTTCCATGTGCATGTTTTTGGGAGTGGAAAGGCTTGCAGAGTGTTCAAGTAGCTTTTTCTCTCCGCTGGAAAGCTGCACGCTCAGTGCCAGTGTTCTGCAGCTTCTTTCTTCACGTTTCAGCAGCTAGCACGCTCTCCGTGTGCTGGAGAAGCGGCAGAGGCTTCCTTGCCGGAGAAGCGGCACCTTCGCCGGCAGAGAGCATCCTGCCGGCCGCGGTGCGCTCCGGAGCGGGGGCTTGTGCCGAAAGAGGCCGGCAACAGGCGCTTACCTTCGGACAGCTCCGGATCGCCGTCTAATGCGTCTCTTGTCGCCTACACGGCAGGGAAAAGCTTTTCCACTCTGTCTAGGAAGGAGAAAGTGTGCCAGCACAGCAAATGCCTCCCGGACTTTCCCTGCAATTCAGCAAGTGCTTTGCAGCTTGAAATTGGAAGGAAAGCCTCAGATTTAGCAGCCAGAGCTTCAGGAGGAGCAGCAGCGAGCACAGCATCGGTTTTGCAGCAGCTCCTTCCATGTGCATGTTTTTGGGAGTGGAAAGGCTTGCAGAGTGTTCAAGTAGCTTTTTCTCTCCGCTGGAAAGCTGCACGCTCAGTGCCAGTGTTCTGCAGCTTCTTTCTTCACGTTTCAGCAGCTAGCACGCTCTCCGTGTGCTGGAGAAGCGGCAGAGGCTTCCTTGCCGGAGAAGCGGCACCTTCGCCGGCAGAGAGCATCCTGCCGGCCGCGGTGCGCTCCGGAGCGGGGGCTTGTGCCGAAAGAGGCCGGCAACAGGCGCTTACCTTCGGACAGCTCCGGATCGCCGTCTAATGCGTCTCTTGTCGCCTACACGGCAGGGAAAAGCTTTTCCACTCTGTCTAGGAAGGAGAAAGTGTGCCAGCACAGCAAATGCCTCCCGGACTTTCCCTGGAATTCAGCAAGTGCTTTGCAGCTTGAAATTGGAAGGAAAGCCTCAGATTTAGCAGCCAGAGCTTCAGGAGGAGCAGCAGCGAGCACAGCATCGGTTTTGCAGCAGCTCCTTCCATGTGCATGTTTTTGGGAGTGGAAAGGCTTGCAGAGTGTTAAAGTAGCTTTTTCTCTCCGCTGGAAAGCTGCACGCTCAGTGCCAGTGTTCTGCAGCTTCTTTCTTCACGTTTCAGCAGCTAGCACGCTCTCCGTGTGCTGGAGAAGCGGCAGAGGCTTCCTTGCCGGAGAAGCGGCACCTTCGCCGGCAGAGAGCATCCTGCCGGCCGCGGTGCGCTCCGGAGCGGGGGCTTGTGCCGAAAGAGGCCGGCAACAGGCGCTTACCTTCGGACAGCTCCGGATCGCCGTCTAATGCGTCTCTTGTCGCCTACACGGCAGGGAAAAGCTTTTCCACTCTGTCTAGGAAGGAGAAAGTGTGCCAGCACAGCAAATGCCTCCCGGACTTTCCCTGGAATTCAGCAAGTGCTTTGCAGCTTGAAATTGGAAGGAAAGCCTCAGATTTAGCAGCCAGAGCTTCAGGAGGAGCAGCAGCGAGCACAGCATCGGTTTTGCAGCAGCTCCTTCCATGTGCATGATTTTGGGAGTGGAAAGGCTTGCAGAGTGTTAAAGTAGCTTTTTCTCTCCGCTGGAAAGCTGCACGCTCAGTGCCAGTGTTCTGCAGCTTCTTTCTTCACGTTTCAGCAGCTAGCACGCTCTCCGTGTGCTGGAGAAGCGGCAGAGGCTTCCTTGCCGGAGAAGCGGCACCTTCGCCGGCAGAGAGCATCCTGCCGGCCGCGGTGCGCTCCGGAGCGGGGGCTTGTGCCGAAAGAGGCCGGCAACAGGCGCTTACCTTCGGACAGCTCCGGATCGCCGTCTAATGCGTCTCTTGTCGCCTACACGGCAGGGAAAAGCTTTTCCACTCTGTCTAGGAAGGAGAAAGTGTGCCAGCACAGCAAATGCCTCCCGGACTTTCCCTGCAATTCAGCAAGTGCTTTGCAGCTTGAAATTGGAAGGAAAGCCTCAGATTTAGCAGCCAGAGCTTCAGGAGGAGCAGCAGCGAGCACAGCATCGGTTTTGCAGCAGCTCCTTCCATGTGCATGTTTTTGGGAGTGGAAAGGCTTGCAGAGTGTTCAAGTAGCTTTTTCTCTCCGCTGGAAAGCTGCACGCTCAGTGCCAGTGTTCTGCAGCTTCTTTCTTCACGTTTCAGCAGCTAGCACGCTCTCCGTGTGCTGGAGAAGCGGCAGAGGCTTCCTTGCCGGAGAAGCGGCACCTTCGCCGGCAGAGAGCATCCTGCCGGCCGCGGTGCGCTCCGGAGCGGGGGCTTGTGCCGAAAGAGGCCGGCAACAGGCGCTTACCTTCGGACAGCTCCGGATCGCCGTCTAATGCGTCTCTTGTCGCCTACACGGCAGGGAAAAGCTTTTCCACTCTGTCTAGGAAGGAGAAAGTGTGCCAGCACAGCAAATGCCTCCCGGACTTTCCCTGCAATTCAGCAAGTGCTTTGCAGCTTGAAATTGGAAGGAAAGCCTCAGATTTAGCAGCCAGAGCTTCAGGAGGAGCAGCAGCGAGCACAGCATCGGTTTTGCAGCAGCTCCTTCCATGTGCATGTTTTTGGGAGTGGAAAGGCTTGCAGAGTGTTAAAGTAGCTTTTTCTCTCCGCTGGAAAGCTGCACGCTCAGTGCCAGTGTTCTGCAGCTTCTTTCTTCACGTTTCAGCAGCTAGCACGCTCTCCGTGTGCTGGAGAAGCGGCAGAGGCTTCCTTGCCGGAGAAGCGGCACCTTCGCCGGCAGAGAGCATCCTGCCGGCCGCGGTGCGCTCCGGAGCGGGGGCTTGTGCCGAAAGAGGCCGGCAACAGGCGCTTACCTTCGGACAGCTCCGGATCGCCGTCTAATGCGTCTCTTGTCGCCTACACGGCAGGGAAAAGCTTTTCCACTCTGTCTAGGAAGGAGAAAGTGTGCCAGCACAGCAAATGCCTCCCGGACTTTCCCTGCAATTCAGCAAGTGCTTTGCAGCTTGAAATTGGAAGGAAAGCCTCAGATTTAGCAGCCAGAGCTTCAGGAGGAGCAGCAGCGAGCACAGCATCGGTTTTGCAGCAGCTCCTTCCATGTGCATGATTTTGGGAGTGGAAAGGCTTGCAGAGTGTTCAAGTAGCTTTTTCTCTCCGCTGGAAAGCTGCACGCTCAGTGCCAGTGTTCTGCAGCTTCTTTCTTCACGTTTCAGCAGCTAGCACGCTCTCCGTGTGCTGGAGAAGCGGCAGAGGCTTCCTTGCCGGAGAAGCGGCACCTTCGCCGGCAGAGAGCATCCTGCCGGCCGCGGTGCGCTCCGGAGCGGGGGCTTGTGCCGAAAGAGGCCGGCAACAGGCGCTTACCTTCGGACAGCTCCGGATCGCCGTCTAATGCGTCTCTTGTCGCCTACACGGCAGGGAAAAGCTTTTCCACTCTGTCTAGGAAGGAGAAAGTGTGCCAGCACAGCAAATGCCTCCCGGACTTTCCCTGCAATTCAGCAAGTGCTTTGCAGCTTGAAATTGGAAGGAAAGCCTCAGATTTAGCAGCCAGAGCTTCAGGAGGAGCAGCAGCGAGCACAGCATCGCTTTTGCAGCAGCTCCTTCCATGTGCATGTTTTTGGGAGTGGAAAGGCTTGCAGAGTGTTCAAGTAGCTTTTTCTCTCCGCTGGAAAGCTGCACGCTCAGTGCCAGTGTTCTGCAGCTTCTTTCTTCACGTTTCAGCAGCTAGCACGCTCTCCGTGTGCTGGAGAAGCGGCAGAGGCTTCCTTGCCGGAGAAGCGGCACCTTCGCCGGCAGAGAGCATCCTGCCGGCCGCGGTGCGCTCCGGAGCGGGGGCTTGTGCCGAAAGAGGCCGGCAACAGGCGCTTACCTTCGGACAGCTCCGGATCGCCGTCTAATGCGTCTCTTGTCGCCTACACGGCAGGGAAAAGCTTTTCCACTCTGTCTAGGAAGGAGAAAGTGTGCCAGCACAGCAAATGCCTCCCGGACTTTCCCTGGAATTCAGCAAGTGCTTTGCAGCTTGAAATTGGAAGGAAAGCCTCAGATTTAGCAGCCAGAGCTTCAGGAGGAGCAGCAGCGAGCACAGCATCGGTTTTGCAGCAGCTCCTTCCATGTGCATGTTTTTGGGAGTGGAAAGGCTTGCAGAGTGTTCAAGTAGCTTTTTCTCTCCGCTGGAAAGCTGCACGCTCAGTGCCAGTGTTCTGCAGCTTCTTTCTTCACGTTTCAGCAGCTAGCACGCTCTCCGTGTGCTGGAGAAGCGGCAGAGGCTTCCTTGCCGGAGAAGCGGCACCTTCGCCGGCAGAGAGCATCCTGCCGGCCGCGGTGCGCTCCGGAGCGGGGGCTTGTGCCGAAAGAGGCCGGCAACAGGCGCTTACCTTCGGACAGCTCCGGATCGCCGTCTAATGCGTCTCTTGTCGCCTACACGGCAGGGAAAAGCTTTTCCACTCTGTCTAGGAAGGAGAAAGTGTGCCAGCACAGCAAATGCCTCCCGGACTTTCCCTGGAATTCAGCAAGTGCTTTGCAGCTTGAAATTGGAAGAAAAGCCTCAGATTTAGCAGCAGAGCTTCAGGAGGAGCAGCAGCGAGCACAGCATCGGTTTTGCAGCAGCTCCTTCCATGTGCATGTTTTTGGGAGTGGAAAGGCTTGCAGAGTGTTCAAGTAGCTTTTTCTCTCCGCTGGAAAGCTGCACGCTCAGTGCCAGTGTTCTGCAGCTTCTTTCTTCACGTTTCAGCAGCTAGCACGCTCTCCGTGTGCTGGAGAAGCGGCAGAGGCTTCCTTGCCGGAGAAGCGGCACCTTCGCCGGCAGAGAGCATCCTGCCGGCCGCGGTGCGCTCCGGAGCGGGGGCTTGTGCCGAAAGAGGCCGGCAACAGGCGCTTACCTTCGGACAGCTCCGGATCGCCGTCTAATGCGTCTCTTGTCGCCTACACGGCAGGGAAAAGCTTTTCCACTCTGTCTAGGAAGGAGAAAGTGTGCCAGCACAGCAAATGCCTCCCGGACTTTCCCTGGTATTCAGCAAGTGCTTTGCAGCTTGAAATTGGAAGGAAAGCCTCAGATTTAGCAGCCAGAGCTTCAGGAGGAGCAGCAGCGAGCACAGCATCGGTTTTGCAGCAGCTCCTTCCATGTGCATGTTTTTGGGAGTGGAAAGGCTTGCAGAGTGTTAAAGTAGCTTTTTCTCTCCGCTGGAAAGCTGCACGCTCAGTGCCAGTGTTCTGCAGCTTCTTTCTTCACGTTTCAGCAGCTAGCACGCTCTCCGTGTGCTGGAGAAGCGGCAGAGGCTTCCTTGCCGGAGAAGCGGCACCTTCGCCGGCAGAGAGCATCCTGCCGGCCGCGGTGCGCTCCGGAGCGGGGGCTTGTGCCGAAAGAGGCCGGCAACAGGCGCTTACCTTCGGACAGCTCCGGATCGCCGTCTAATGCGTCTCTTGTCGCCTACACGGCAGGGAAAAGCTTTTCCACTCTGTCTAGGAAGGAGAAAGTGTGCCAGCACAGCAAATGCCTCCCGGACTTTCCCTGCAATTCAGCAAGTGCTTTGCAGCTTGAAATTGGAAGGAAAGCCTCAGATTTAGCAGCCAGAGCTTCAGGAGGAGCAGCAGCGAGCACAGCATCGGTTTTGCAGCAGCTCCTTCCATGTGCATGTTTTTGGGAGTGGAAAGGCTTGCAGAGTGTTCAAGTAGCTTTTTCTCTCCGCTGGAAAGCTGCACGCTCAGTGCCAGTGTTCTGCAGCTTCTTTCTTCACGTTTCAGCAGCTAGCACGCTCTCCGTGTGCTGGAGAAGCGGCAGAGGCTTCCTTGCCGGAGAAGCGGCACCTTCGCCGGCAGAGAGCATCCTGCCGGCCGCGGTGCGCTCCGGAGCGGGGGCTTGTGCCGAAAGAGGCCGGCAACAGGCGCTTACCTTCGGACAGCTCCGGATCGCCGTCTAATGCGTCTCTTGTCGCCTACACGGCAGGGAAAAGCTTTTCCACTCTGTCTAGGAAGGAGAAAGTGTGCCAGCACAGCAAATGCCTCCCGGACTTTCCCTGGTATTCAGCAAGTGCTTTGCAGCTTGAAATTGGAAGGAAAGCCTCAGATTTAGCAGCCAGAGCTTCAGGAGGAGCAGCAGCGAGCACAGCATCGGTTTTGCAGCAGCTCCTTCCATGTGCATGTTTTTGGGAGTGGAAAGGCTTGCAGAGTGTTCAAGTAGCTTTTTCTCTCCGCTGGAAAGCTGCACGCTCAGTGCCAGTGTTCTGCAGCTTCTTTCTTCACGTTTCAGCAGCTAGCACGCTCTCCGTGTGCTGGAGAAGCGGCAGAGGCTTCCTTGCCGGAGAAGCGGCACCTTCGCCGGCAGAGAGCATCCTGCCGGCCGCGGTGCGCTCCGGAGCGGGGGCTTGTGCCGAAAGAGGCCGGCAACAGGCGCTTACCTTCGGACAGCTCCGGATCGCCGTCTAATGCGTCTCTTGTCGCCTACACGGCAGGGAAAAGCTTTTCCACTCTGTCTAGGAAGGAGAAAGTGTGCCAGCACAGCAAATGCCTCCCGGACTTTCCCTGCAATTCAGCAAGTGCTTTGCAGCTTGAAATTGGAAGGAAAGCCTCAGATTTAGCAGCCAGAGCTTCAGGAGGAGCAGCAGCGAGCACAGCATCGGTTTTGCAGCAGCTCCTTCCATGTGCATGATTTTGGGAGTGGAAAGGCTTGCAGAGTGTTCAAGTAGCTTTTTCTCTCCGCTGGAAAGCTGCACGCTCAGTGCCAGTGTTCTGCAGCTTCTTTCTTCACGTTTCAGCAGCTAGCACGCTCTCCGTGTGCTGGAGAAGCGGCAGAGGCTTCCTTGCCGGAGAAGCGGCACCTTCGCCGGCAGAGAGCATCCTGCCGGCCGCGGTGCGCTCCGGAGCGGGGGCTTGTGCCGAAAGAGGCCGGCAACAGGCGCTTACCTTCGGACAGCTCCGGATCGCCGTCTAATGCGTCTCTTGTCGCCTACACGGCAGGGAAAAGCTTTTCCACTCTGTCTAGGAAGGAGAAAGTGTGCCAGCACAGCAAATGCCTCCCGGACTTTCCCTGCAATTCAGCAAGTGCTTTGCAGCTTGAAATTGGAAGGAAAGCCTCAGATTTAGCAGCCAGAGCTTCAGGAGGAGCAGCAGCGAGCACAGCATCGGTTTTGCAGCAGCTCCTTCCATGTGCATGTTTTTGGGAGTGGAAAGGCTTGCAGAGTGTTAAAGTAGCTTTTTCTCTCCGCTGGAAAGCTGCACGCTCAGTGCCAGTGTTCTGCAGCTTCTTTCTTCACGTTTCAGCAGCTAGCACGCTCTCCGTGTGCTGGAGAAGCGGCAGAGGCTTCCTTGCCGGAGAAGCGGCACCTTCGCCGGCAGAGAGCATCCTGCCGGCCGCGGTGCGCTCCGGAGCGGGGGCTTGTGCCGAAAGAGGCCGGCAACAGGCGCTTACCTTCGGACAGCTCCGGATCGCCGTCTAATGCGTCTCTTGTCGCCTACACGGCAGGGAAAAGCTTTTCCACTCTGTCTAGGAAGGAGAAAGTGTGCCAGCACAGCAAATGCCTCCCGGACTTTCCCTGGAGTTCAGCAAGTGCTTTGCAGCTTGAAATTGGAAGGAAAGCCTCAGATTTAGCAGCCAGAGCTTCAGGAGGAGCAGCAGCGAGCACAGCATCGGTTTTGCAGCAGCTCCTTCCATGTGCATGATTTTGGGAGTGGAAAGGCTTGCAGAGTGTTAAAGTAGCTTTTTCTCTCCGCTGGAAAGCTGCACGCTCAGTGCCAGTGTTCTGCAGCTTCTTTCTTCACGTTTCAGCAGCTAGCACGCTCTCCGTGTGCTGGAGAAGCGGCAGAGGCTTCCTTGCCGGAGAAGCGGCACCTTCGCCGGCAGAGAGCATCCTGCCGGCCGCGGTGCGCTCCGGAGCGGGGGCTTGTGCCGAAAGAGGCCGGCAACAGGCGCTTACCTTCGGACAGCTCCGGATCGCCGTCTAATGCGTCTCTTGTCGCCTACACGGCAGGGAAAAGCTTTTCCACTCTGTCTAGGAAGGAGAAAGTGTGCCAGCACAGCAAATGCCTCCCGGACTTTCCCTGGAATTCAGCAAGTGCTTTGCAGCTTGAAATTGGAAGGAAAGCCTCAGATTTAGCAGCCAGAGCTTCAGGAGGAGCAGCAGCGAGCACAGCATCGCTTTTGCAGCAGCTCCTTCCATGTGCATGTTTTTGGGAGTGGAAAGGCTTGCAGAGTGTTCAAGTAGCTTTTTCTCTCCGCTGGAAAGCTGCACGCTCAGTGCCAGTGTTCTGCAGCTTCTTTCTTCACGTTTCAGCAGCTAGCACGCTCTCCGTGTGCTGGAGAAGCGGCAGAGGCTTCCTTGCCGGAGAAGCGGCACCTTCGCCGGCAGAGAGCATCCTGCCGGCCGCGGTGCGCTCCGGAGCGGGGGCTTGTGCCGAAAGAGGCCGGCAACAGGCGCTTACCTTCGGACAGCTCCGGATCGCCGTCTAATGCGTCTCTTGTCGCCTACACGGCAGGGAAAAGCTTTTCCACTCTGTCTAGGAAGGAGAAAGTGTGCCAGCACAGCAAATGCCTCCCGGACTTTCCCTGGAATTCAGCAAGTGCTTTGCAGCTTGAAATTGGAAGGAAAGCCTCAGATTTAGCAGCCAGAGCTTCAGGAGGAGCAGCAGCGAGCACAGCATCGGTTTTGCAGCAGCTCCTTCCATGTGCATGTTTTTGGGAGTGGAAAGGCTTGCAGAGTGTTCAAGTAGCTTTTTCTCTCCGCTGGAAAGCTGCACGCTCAGTGCCAGTCTTCTGCAGCTTCTTTCTTCACGTTTCAGCAGCTAGCACGCTCTCCGTGTGCTGGAGAAGCGGCAGAGGCTTCCTTGCCGGAGAAGCGGCACCTTCGCCGGCAGAGAGCATCCTGCCGGCCGCGGTGCGCTCCGGAGCGGGGGCTTGTGCCGAAAGAGGCCGGCAACAGGCGCTTACCTTCGGACAGCTCCGGATCGCCGTCTAATGCGTCTCTTGTCGCCTACACGGCAGGGAAAAGCTTTTCCACTCTGTCTAGGAAGGAGAAAGTGTGCCAGCACAGCAAATGCCTCCCGGACTTTCCCTGCAATTCAGCAAGTGCTTTGCAGCTTGAAATTGGAAGGAAAGCCTCAGATTTAGCAGCCAGAGCTTCAGGAGGAGCAGCAGCGAGCACAGCATCGGTTTTGCAGCAGCTCCTTCCATGTGCATGATTTTGGGAGTGGAAAGGCTTGCAGAGTGTTCAAGTAGCTTTTTCTCTCCGCTGGAAAGCTGCACGCTCAGTGCCAGTCTTCTGCAGCTTCTTTCTTCACGTTTCAGCAGCTAGCACGCTCTCCGTGTGCTGGAGAAGCGGCAGAGGCTTCCTTGCCGGAGAAGCGGCACCTTCGCCGGCAGAGAGCATCCTGCCGGCCGCGGTGCGCTCCGGAGCGGGGGCTTGTGCCGAAAGAGGCCGGCAACAGGCGCTTACCTTCGGACAGCTCCGGATCGCCGTCTAATGCGTCTCTTGTCGCCTACACGGCAGGGAAAAGCTTTTCCACTCTGTCTAGGAAGGAGAAAGTGTGCCAGCACAGCAAATGCCTCCCGGACTTTCCCTGCAATTCAGCAAGTGCTTTGCAGCTTGAAATTGGAAGGAAAGCCTCAGATTTAGCAGCCAGAGCTTCAGGAGGAGCAGCAGCGAGCACAGCATCGGTTTTGCAGCAGCTCCTTCCATGTGCATGTTTTTGGGAGTGGAAAGGCTTGCAGAGTGTTCAAGTAGCTTTTTCTCTCCGCTGGAAAGCTGCACGCTCAGTGCCAGTGTTCTGCAGCTTCTTTCTTCACGTTTCAGCAGCTAGCACGCTCTCCGTGTGCTGGAGAAGCGGCAGAGGCTTCCTTGCCGGAGAAGCGGCACCTTCGCCGGCAGAGAGCATCCTGCCGGCCGCGGTGCGCTCCGGAGCGGGGGCTTGTGCCGAAAGAGGCCGGCAACAGGCGCTTACCTTCGGACAGCTCCGGATCGCCGTCTAATGCGTCTCTTGTCGCCTACACGGCAGGGAAAAGCTTTTCCACTCTGTCTAGGAAGGAGAAAGTGTGCCAGCACAGCAAATGCCTCCCGGACTTTCCCTGCAATTCAGCAAGTGCTTTGCAGCTTGAAATTGGAAGGAAAGCCTCAGATTTAGCAGCCAGAGCTTCAGGAGGAGCAGCAGCGAGCACAGCATCGGTTTTGCAGCAGCTCCTTCCATGTGCATGTTTTTGGGAGTGGAAAGGCTTGCAGAGTGTTCAAGTAGCTTTTTCTCTCCGCTGGAAAGCTGCACGCTCAGTGCCAGTGTTCTGCAGCTTCTTTCTTCACGTTTCAGCAGCTAGCACGCTCTCCGTGTGCTGGAGAAGCGGCAGAGGCTTCCTTGCCGGAGAAGCGGCACCTTCGCCGGCAGAGAGCATCCTGCCGGCCGCGGTGCGCTCCGGAGCGGGGGCTTGTGCCGAAAGAGGCCGGCAACAGGCGCTTACCTTCGGACAGCTCCGGATCGCCGTCTAATGCGTCTCTTGTGGCCTACACGGCAGGGAAAAGCTTTTCCACTCTGTCTAGGAAGGAGAAAGTGTGCCAGCACAGCAAATGCCTCCCGGACTTTCCCTGGTATTCAGCAAGTGCTTTGCAGCTTGAAATTGGAAGGAAAGCCTCAGATTTAGCAGCCAGAGCTTCAGGAGGAGCAGCAGCGAGCACAGCATCGGTTTTGCAGCAGCTCCTTCCATGTGCATGTTTTTGGGAGTGGAAAGGCTTGCAGAGTGTTCAAGTAGCTTTTTCTCTCCGCTGGAAAGCTGCACGCTCAGTGCCAGTCTTCTGCAGCTTCTTTCTTCACGTTTCAGCAGCTAGCACGCTCTCCGTGTGCTGGAGAAGCGGCAGAGGCTTCCTTGCCGGAGAAGCGGCACCTTCGCCGGCAGAGAGCATCCTGCCGGCCGCGGTGCGCTCCGGAGCGGGGGCTTGTGCCGAAAGAGGCCGGCAACAGGCGCTTACCTTCGGACAGCTCCGGATCGCCGTCTAATGCGTCTCTTGTCGCCTACACGGCAGGGAAAAGCTTTTCCACTCTGTCTAGGAAGGAGAAAGTGTGCCAGCACAGCAAATGCCTCCCGGACTTTCCCTGCAATTCAGCAAGTGCTTTGCAGCTTGAAATTGGAAGGAAAGCCTCAGATTTAGCAGCCAGAGCTTCAGGAGGAGCAGCAGCGAGCACAGCATCGGTTTTGCAGCAGCTCCTTCCATGTGCATGTTTTTGGGAGTGGAAAGGCTTGCAGAGTGTTCAAGTAGCTTTTTCTCTCCGCTGGAAAGCTGCACGCTCAGTGCCAGTGTTCTGCAGCTTCTTTCTTCACGTTTCAGCAGCTAGCACGCTCTCCGTGTGCTGGAGAAGCGGCAGAGGCTTCCTTGCCGGAGAAGCGGCACCTTCGCCGGCAGAGAGCATCCTGCCGGCCGCGGTGCGCTCCGGAGCGGGGGCTTGTGCCGAAAGAGGCCGGCAACAGGCGCTTACCTTCGGACAGCTCCGGATCGCCGTCTAATGCGTCTCTTGTCGCCTACACGGCAGGGAAAAGCTTTTCCACTCTGTCTAGGAAGGAGAAAGTGTGCCAGCACAGCAAATGCCTCCCGGACTTTCCCTGCAATTCAGCAAGTGCTTTGCAGCTTGAAATTGGAAGGAAAGCCTCAGATTTAGCAGCCAGAGCTTCAGGAGGAGCAGCAGCGAGCACAGCATCGGTTTTGCAGCAGCTCCTTCCATGTGCATGATTTTGGGAGTGGAAAGGCTTGCAGAGTGTTAAAGTAGCTTTTTCTCTCCGCTGGAAAGCTGCACGCTCAGTGCCAGTGTTCTGCAGCTTCTTTCTTCACGTTTCAGCAGCTAGCACGCTCTCCGTGTGCTGGAGAAGCGGCAGAGGCTTCCTTGCCGGAGAAGCGGCACCTTCGCCGGCAGAGAGCATCCTGCCGGCCGCGGTGCGCTCCGGAGCGGGGGCTTGTGCCGAAAGAGGCCGGCAACAGGCGCTTACCTTCGGACAGCTCCGGATCGCCGTCTAATGCGTCTCTTGTGGCCTACACGGCAGGGAAAAGCTTTTCCACTCTGTCTAGGAAGGAGAAAGTGTGCCAGCACAGCAAATGCCTCCCGGACTTTCCCTGGTATTCAGCAAGTGCTTTGCAGCTTGAAATTGGAAGGAAAGCCTCAGATTTAGCAGCCAGAGCTTCAGGAGGAGCAGCAGCGAGCACAGCATCGCTTTTGCAGCAGCTCCTTCCATGTGCATGTTTTTGGGAGTGGAAAGGCTTGCAGAGTGTTCAAGTAGCTTTTTCTCTTCGCTGGAAAGCTGCACGCTCAGTGCCAGTGTTCTGCAGCTTCTTTCTTCACGTTTCAGCAGCTAGCACGCTCTCCGTGTGCTGGAGAAGCGGCAGAGGCTTCCTTGCCGGAGAAGCGGCACCTTCGCCGGCAGAGAGCATCCTGCCGGCCGCGGTGCGCTCCGGAGCGGGGGCTTGTGCCGAAAGAGGCCGGCAACAGGCGCTTACCTTCGGACAGCTCCGGATCGCCGTCTAATGCGTCTCTTGTGGCCTACACGGCAGGGAAAAGCTTTTCCACTCTGTCTAGGAAGGAGAAAGTGTGCCAGCACAGCAAATGCCTCCCGGACTTTCCCTGGAATTCAGCAAGTGCTTTGCAGCTTGAAATTGGAAGGAAAGCCTCAGATTTAGCAGCCAGAGCTTCAGGAGGAGCAGCAGCGAGCACAGCATCGCTTTTGCAGCAGCTCCTTCCATGTGCATGTTTTTGGGAGTGGAAAGGCTTGCAGAGTGTTAAAGTAGCTTTTTCTCTCCGCTGGAAAGCTGCACGCTCAGTGCCAGTGTTCTGCAGCTTCTTTCTTCACGTTTCAGCAGCTAGCACGCTCTCCGTGTGCTGGAGAAGCGGCAGAGGCTTCCTTGCCGGAGAAGCGGCACCTTCGCCGGCAGAGAGCATCCTGCCGGCCGCGGTGCGCTCCGGAGCGGGGGCTTGTGCCGAAAGAGGCCGGCAACAGGCGCTTACCTTCGGACAGCTCCGGATCGCCGTCTAATGCGTCTCTTGTCGCCTACACGGCAGGGAAAAGCTTTTCCACTCTGTCTAGGAAGGAGAAAGTGTGCCAGCACAGCAAATGCCTCCCGGACTTTCCCTGCAATTCAGCAAGTGCTTTGCAGCTTGAAATTGGAAGGAAAGCCTCAGATTTAGCAGCCAGAGCTTCAGGAGGAGCAGCAGCGAGCACAGCATCGGTTTTGCAGCAGCTCCTTCCATGTGCATGTTTTTGGGAGTGGAAAGGCTTGCAGAGTGTTCAAGTAGCTTTTTCTCTCCGCTGGAAAGCTGCACGCTCAGTGCCAGTCTTCTGCAGCTTCTTTCTTCACGTTTCAGCAGCTAGCACGCTCTCCGTGTGCTGGAGAAGCGGCAGAGGCTTCCTTGCCGGAGAAGCGGCACCTTCGCCGGCAGAGAGCATCCTGCCGGCCGCGGTGCGCTCCGGAGCGGGGGCTTGTGCCGAAAGAGGCCGGCAACAGGCGCTTACCTTCGGACAGCTCCGGATCGCCGTCTAATGCGTCTCTTGTCGCCTACACGGCAGGGAAAAGCTTTTCCACTCTGTCTAGGAAGGAGAAAGTGTGCCAGCACAGCAAATGCCTCCCGGACTTTCCCTGCAATTCAGCAAGTGCTTTGCAGCTTGAAATTGGAAGGAAAGCCTCAGATTTAGCAGCCAGAGCTTCAGGAGGAGCAGCAGCGAGCACAGCATCGGTTTTGCAGCAGCTCCTTCCATGTGCATGATTTTGGGAGTGGAAAGGCTTGCAGAGTGTTCAAGTAGCTTTTTCTCTCCGCTGGAAAGCTGCACGCTCAGTGCCAGTCTTCTGCAGCTTCTTTCTTCACGTTTCAGCAGCTAGCACGCTCTCCGTGTGCTGGAGAAGCGGCAGAGGCTTCCTTGCCGGAGAAGCGGCACCTTCGCCGGCAGAGAGCATCCTGCCGGCCGCGGTGCGCTCCGGAGCGGGGGCTTGTGCCGAAAGAGGCCGGCAACAGGCGCTTACCTTCGGACAGCTCCGGATCGCCGTCTAATGCGTCTCTTGTCGCCTACACGGCAGGGAAAAGCTTTTCCACTCTGTCTAGGAAGGAGAAAGTGTGCCAGCACAGCAAATGCCTCCCGGACTTTCCCTGCAATTCAGCAAGTGCTTTGCAGCTTGAAATTGGAAGGAAAGCCTCAGATTTAGCAGCCAGAGCTTCAGGAGGAGCAGCAGCGAGCACAGCATCGGTTTTGCAGCAGCTCCTTCCATGTGCATGTTTTTGGGAGTGGAAAGGCTTGCAGAGTGTTCAAGTAGCTTTTTCTCTCCGCTGGAAAGCTGCACGCTCAGTGCCAGTGTTCTGCAGCTTCTTTCTTCACGTTTCAGCAGCTAGCACGCTCTCCGTGTGCTGGAGAAGCGGCAGAGGCTTCCTTGCCGGAGAAGCGGCACCTTCGCCGGCAGAGAGCATCCTGCCGGCCGCGGTGCGCTCCGGAGCGGGGGCTTGTGCCGAAAGAGGCCGGCAACAGGCGCTTACCTTCGGACAGCTCCGGATCGCCGTCTAATGCGTCTCTTGTCGCCTACACGGCAGGGAAAAGCTTTTCCACTCTGTCTAGGAAGGAGAAAGTGTGCCAGCACAGCAAATGCCTCCCGGACTTTCCCTGCAATTCAGCAAGTGCTTTGCAGCTTGAAATTGGAAGGAAAGCCTCAGATTTAGCAGCCAGAGCTTCAGGAGGAGCAGCAGCGAGCACAGCATCGGTTTTGCAGCAGCTCCTTCCATGTGCATGTTTTTGGGAGTGGAAAGGCTTGCAGAGTGTTCAAGTAGCTTTTTCTCTCCGCTGGAAAGCTGCACGCTCAGTGCCAGTGTTCTGCAGCTTCTTTCTTCACGTTTCAGCAGCTAGCACGCTCTCCGTGTGCTGGAGAAGCGGCAGAGGCTTCCTTGCCGGAGAAGCGGCACCTTCGCCGGCAGAGAGCATCCTGCCGGCCGCGGTGCGCTCCGGAGCGGGGGCTTGTGCCGAAAGAGGCCGGCAACAGGCGCTTACCTTCGGACAGCTCCGGATCGCCGTCTAATGCGTCTCTTGTGGCCTACACGGCAGGGAAAAGCTTTTCCACTCTGTCTAGGAAGGAGAAAGTGTGCCAGCACAGCAAATGCCTCCCGGACTTTCCCTGGTATTCAGCAAGTGCTTTGCAGCTTGAAATTGGAAGGAAAGCCTCAGATTTAGCAGCCAGAGCTTCAGGAGGAGCAGCAGCGAGCACAGCATCGGTTTTGCAGCAGCTCCTTCCATGTGCATGTTTTTGGGAGTGGAAAGGCTTGCAGAGTGTTCAAGTAGCTTTTTCTCTCCGCTGGAAAGCTGCACGCTCAGTGCCAGTCTTCTGCAGCTTCTTTCTTCACGTTTCAGCAGCTAGCACGCTCTCCGTGTGCTGGAGAAGCGGCAGAGGCTTCCTTGCCGGAGAAGCGGCACCTTCGCCGGCAGAGAGCATCCTGCCGGCCGCGGTGCGCTCCGGAGCGGGGGCTTGTGCCGAAAGAGGCCGGCAACAGGCGCTTACCTTCGGACAGCTCCGGATCGCCGTCTAATGCGTCTCTTGTCGCCTACACGGCAGGGAAAAGCTTTTCCACTCTGTCTAGGAAGGAGAAAGTGTGCCAGCACAGCAAATGCCTCCCGGACTTTCCCTGCAATTCAGCAAGTGCTTTGCAGCTTGAAATTGGAAGGAAAGCCTCAGATTTAGCAGCCAGAGCTTCAGGAGGAGCAGCAGCGAGCACAGCATCGGTTTTGCAGCAGCTCCTTCCATGTGCATGTTTTTGGGAGTGGAAAGGCTTGCAGAGTGTTCAAGTAGCTTTTTCTCTCCGCTGGAAAGCTGCACGCTCAGTGCCAGTGTTCTGCAGCTTCTTTCTTCACGTTTCAGCAGCTAGCACGCTCTCCGTGTGCTGGAGAAGCGGCAGAGGCTTCCTTGCCGGAGAAGCGGCACCTTCGCCGGCAGAGAGCATCCTGCCGGCCGCGGTGCGCTCCGGAGCGGGGGCTTGTGCCGAAAGAGGCCGGCAACAGGCGCTTACCTTCGGACAGCTCCGGATCGCCGTCTAATGCGTCTCTTGTCGCCTACACGGCAGGGAAAAGCTTTTCCACTCTGTCTAGGAAGGAGAAAGTGTGCCAGCACAGCAAATGCCTCCCGGACTTTCCCTGCAATTCAGCAAGTGCTTTGCAGCTTGAAATTGGAAGGAAAGCCTCAGATTTAGCAGCCAGAGCTTCAGGAGGAGCAGCAGCGAGCACAGCATCGGTTTTGCAGCAGCTCCTTCCATGTGCATGATTTTGGGAGTGGAAAGGCTTGCAGAGTGTTAAAGTAGCTTTTTCTCTCCGCTGGAAAGCTGCACGCTCAGTGCCAGTGTTCTGCAGCTTCTTTCTTCACGTTTCAGCAGCTAGCACGCTCTCCGTGTGCTGGAGAAGCGGCAGAGGCTTCCTTGCCGGAGAAGCGGCACCTTCGCCGGCAGAGAGCATCCTGCCGGCCGCGGTGCGCTCCGGAGCGGGGGCTTGTGCCGAAAGAGGCCGGCAACAGGCGCTTACCTTCGGACAGCTCCGGATCGCCGTCTAATGCGTCTCTTGTGGCCTACACGGCAGGGAAAAGCTTTTCCACTCTGTCTAGGAAGGAGAAAGTGTGCCAGCACAGCAAATGCCTCCCGGACTTTCCCTGGTATTCAGCAAGTGCTTTGCAGCTTGAAATTGGAAGGAAAGCCTCAGATTTAGCAGCCAGAGCTTCAGGAGGAGCAGCAGCGAGCACAGCATCGCTTTTGCAGCAGCTCCTTCCATGTGCATGTTTTTGGGAGTGGAAAGGCTTGCAGAGTGTTCAAGTAGCTTTTTCTCTTCGCTGGAAAGCTGCACGCTGAGTGCCAGTGTTCTGCAGCTTCTTTCTTCACGTTTCAGCAGCTAGCACGCTCTCCGTGTGCTGGAGAAGCGGCAGAGGCTTCCTTGCCGGAGAAGCGGCACCTTCGCCGGCAGAGAGCATCCTGCCGGCCGCGGTGCGCTCCGGAGCGGGGGCTTGTGCCGAAAGAGGCCGGCAACAGGCGCTTACCTTCGGACAGCTCCGGATCGCCGTCTAATGCGTCTCTTGTGGCCTACACGGCAGGGAAAAGCTTTTCCACTCTGTCTAGGAAGGAGAAAGTGTGCCAGCACAGCAAATGCCTCCCGGACTTTCCCTGGAATTCAGCAAGTGCTTTGCAGCTTGAAATTGGAAGGAAAGCCTCAGATTTAGCAGCCAGAGCTTCAGGAGGAGCAGCAGCGAGCACAGCATCGCTTTTGCAGCAGCTCCTTCCATGTGCATGTTTTTGGGAGTGGAAAGGCTTGCAGAGTGTTAAAGTAGCTTTTTCTCTCCGCTGGAAAGCTGCACGCTCAGTGCCAGTGTTCTGCAGCTTCTTTCTTCACGTTTCAGCAGCTAGCACGCTCTCCGTGTGCTGGAGAAGCGGCAGAGGCTTCCTTGCCGGAGAAGCGGCACCTTCGCCGGCAGAGAGCATCCTGCCGGCCGCGGTGCGCTCCGGAGCGGGGGCTTGTGCCGAAAGAGGCCGGCAACAGGCGCTTACCTTCGGACAGCTCCGGATCGCCGTCTAATGCGTCTCTTGTCGCCTACACGGCAGGGAAAAGCTTTTCCACTCTGTCTAGGAAGGAGAAAGTGTGCCAGCACAGCAAATGCCTCCCGGACTTTCCCTGCAATTCAGCAAGTGCTTTGCAGCTTGAAATTGGAAGGAAAGCCTCAGATTTAGCAGCCAGAGCTTCAGGAGGAGCAGCAGCGAGCACAGCATCGCTTTTGCAGCAGCTCCTTCCATGTGCATGTTTTTGGGAGTGGAAAGGCTTGCAGAGTGTTCAAGTAGCTTTTTCTCTCCGCTGGAAAGCTGCACGCTCAGTGCCAGTGTTCTGCAGCTTCTTTCTTCACGTTTCAGCAGCTAGCACGCTCTCCGTGTGCTGGAGAAGCGGCAGAGGCTTCCTTGCCGGAGAAGCGGCACCTTCGCCGGCAGAGAGCATCCTGCCGGCCGCGGTGCGCTCCGGAGCGGGAGCTTGTGCCGAAAGAGGCCGGCAACAGGCGCTTACCTTCGGACAGCTCCGGATCGCCGTCTAATGCGTCTCTTGTCGCCTACACGGCAGGGAAAAGCTTTTCCACTCTGTCTAGGAAGGAGAAAGTGTGCCAGCACAGCAAATGCCTCCCGGACTTTCCCTGGAATTCAGCAAGTGCTTTGCAGCTTGAAATTGGAAGGAAAGCCTCAGATTTAGCAGCCAGAGCTTCAGGAGGAGCAGCAGCGAGCACAGCATCGGTTTTGCAGCAGCTCCTTCCATGTGCATGTTTTTGGGAGTTGAAAGGCTTGCAGAGTGTTAAAGTAGCTTTTTCTCTCCGCTGGAAAGCTGCACGCTCAGTGCCAGTGTTCTGCAGCTTCTTTCTTCACGTTTCAGCAGCTAGCACGCTCTCCGTGTGCTGGAGAAGCGGCAGAGGCTTCCTTGCCGGAGAAGCGGCACCTTCGCCGGCAGAGAGCATCCTGCCGGCCGCGGTGCGCTCCGGAGCGGGGGCTTGTGCCGAAAGAGGCCGGCAACAGGCGCTTACCTTCGGACAGCTCCGGATCGCCGTCTAATGCGTCTCTTGTCGCCTACACGGCAGGGAAAAGCTTTTCCACTCTGTCTAGGAAGGAGAAAGTGTGCCAGCACAGCAAATGCCTCCCGGACTTTCCCTGGTATTCAGCAAGTGCTTTGCAGCTTGAAATTGGAAGGAAAGCCTCAGATTTAGCAGCCAGAGCTTCAGGAGGAGCAGCAGCGAGCACAGCATCGGTTTTGCAGCAGCTCCTTCCATGTGCATGTTTTTGGGAGTGGAAAGGCTTGCAGAGTGTTCAAGTAGCTTTTTCTCTCCGCTGGAAAGCTGCACGCTCAGTGCCAGTGTTCTGCAGCTTCTTTCTTCACGTTTCAGCAGCTAGCACGCTCTCCGTGTGCTGGAGAAGCGGCAGAGGCTTCCTTGCCGGAGAAGCGGCACCTTCGCCGGCAGAGAGCATCCTGCCGGCCGCGGTGCGCTCCGGAGCGGGGGCTTGTGCCGAAAGAGGCCGGCAACAGGCGCTTACCTTCGGACAGCTCCGGATCGCCGTCTAATGCGTCTCTTGTCGCCTACACGGCAGGGAAAAGCTTTTCCACTCTGTCTAGGAAGGAGAAAGTGTGCCAGCACAGCAAATGCCTCCCGGACTTTCCCTGCAATTCAGCAAGTGCTTTGCAGCTTGAAATTGGAAGGAAAGCCTCAGATTTAGCAGCCAGAGCTTCAGGAGGAGCAGCAGCGAGCACAGCATCGGTTTTGCAGCAGCTCCTTCCATGTGCATGTTTTTGGGAGTGGAAAGGCTTGCAGAGTGTTAAAGTAGCTTTTTCTCTCCGCTGGAAAGCTGCACGCTCAGTGCCAGTGTTCTGCAGCTTCTTTCTTCACGTTTCAGCAGCTAGCACGCTCTCCGTGTGCTGGAGAAGCGGCAGAGGCTTCCTTGCCGGAGAAGCGGCACCTTCGCCGGCAGAGAGCATCCTGCCGGCCGCGGTGCGCTCCGGAGCGGGGGCTTGTGCCGAAAGAGGCCGGCAACAGGCGCTTACCTTCGGACAGCTCCGGATCGCCGTCTAATGCGTCTCTTGTGGCCTACACGGCAGGGAAAAGCTTTTCCACTCTGTCTAGGAAGGAGAAAGTGTGCCAGCACAGCAAATGCCTCCCGGACTTTCCCTGGTATTCAGCAAGTGCTTTGCAGCTTGAAATTGGAAGGAAAGCCTCAGATTTAGCAGCCAGAGCTTCAGGAGGAGCAGCAGCGAGCACAGCATCGGTTTTGCAGCAGCTCCTTCCATGTGCATGTTTTTGGGAGTGGAAAGGCTTGCAGAGTGTTCAAGTAGCTTTTTCTCTCCGCTGGAAAGCTGCACGCTCAGTGCCAGTCTTCTGCAGCTTCTTTCTTCACGTTTCAGCAGCTAGCACGCTCTCCGTGTGCTGGAGAAGCGGCAGAGGCTTCCTTGCCGGAGAAGCGGCACCTTCGCCGGCAGAGAGCATCCTGCCGGCCGCGGTGCGCTCCGGAGCGGGGGCTTGTGCCGAAAGAGGCCGGCAACAGGCGCTTACCTTCGGACAGCTCCGGATCGCCGTCTAATGCGTCTCTTGTCGCCTACACGGCAGGGAAAAGCTTTTCCACTCTGTCTAGGAAGGAGAAAGTGTGCCAGCACAGCAAATGCCTCCCGGACTTTCCCTGCAATTCAGCAAGTGCTTTGCAGCTTGAAATTGGAAGGAAAGCCTCAGATTTAGCAGCCAGAGCTTCAGGAGGAGCAGCAGCGAGCACAGCATCGGTTTTGCAGCAGCTCCTTCCATGTGCATGTTTTTGGGAGTGGAAAGGCTTGCAGAGTGTTAAAGTAGCTTTTTCTCTCCGCTGGAAAGCTGCACGCTCAGTGCCAGTGTTCTGCAGCTTCTTTCTTCACGTTTCAGCAGCTAGCACGCTCTCCGTGTGCTGGAGAAGCGGCAGAGGCTTCCTTGCCGGAGAAGCGGCACCTTCGCCGGCAGAGAGCATCCTGCCGGCCGCGGTGCGCTCCGGAGCGGGGGCTTGTGCCGAAAGAGGCCGGCAACAGGCGCTTACCTTCGGACAGCTCCGGATCGCCGTCTAATGCGTCTCTTGTCGCCTACACGGCAGGGAAAAGCTTTTCCACTCTGTCTAGGAAGGAGAAAGTGTGCCAGCACAGCAAATGCCTCCCGGACTTTCCCTGGAATTCAGCAAGTGCTTTGCAGCTTGAAATTGGAAGGAAAGCCTCAGATTTAGCAGCCAGAGCTTCAGGAGGAGCAGCAGCGAGCACAGCATCGGTTTTGCAGCAGCTCCTTCCATGTGCATGATTTTGGGAGTGGAAAGGCTTGCAGAGTGTTAAAGTAGCTTTTTCTCTCCGCTGGAAAGCTGCACGCTCAGTGCCAGTGTTCTGCAGCTTCTTTCTTCACGTTTCAGCAGCTAGCACGCTCTCCGTGTGCTGGAGAAGCGGCAGAGGCTTCCTTGCCGGAGAAGCGGCACCTTCGCCGGCAGAGAGCATCCTGCCGGCCGCGGTGCGCTCCGGAGCGGGGGCTTGTGCCGAAAGAGGCCGGCAACAGGCGCTTACCTTCGGACAGCTCCGGATCGCCGTCTAATGCGTCTCTTGTGGCCTACACGGCAGGGAAAAGCTTTTCCACTCTGTCTAGGAAGGAGAAAGTGTGCCAGCACAGCAAATGCCTCCCGGACTTTCCCTGGTATTCAGCAAGTGCTTTGCAGCTTGAAATTGGAAGGAAAGCCTCAGATTTAGCAGCCAGAGCTTCAGGAGGAGCAGCAGCGAGCACAGCATCGCTTTTGCAGCAGCTCCTTCCATGTGCATGTTTTTGGGAGTGGAAAGGCTTGCAGAGTGTTCAAGTAGCTTTTTCTCTTCGCTGGAAAGCTGCACGCTCAGTGCCAGTGTTCTGCAGCTTCTTTCTTCACGTTTCAGCAGCTAGCACGCTCTCCGTGTGCTGGAGAAGCGGCAGAGGCTTCCTTGCCGGAGAAGCGGCACCTTCGCCGGCAGAGAGCATCCTGCCGGCCGCGGTGCGCTCCGGAGCGGGGGCTTGTGCCGAAAGAGGCCGGCAACAGGCGCTTACCTTCGGACAGCTCCGGATCGCCGTCTAATGCGTCTCTTGTGGCCTACACGGCAGGGAAAAGCTTTTCCACTCTGTCTAGGAAGGAGAAAGTGTGCCAGCACAGCAAATGCCTCCCGGACTTTCCCTGGAATTCAGCAAGTGCTTTGCAGCTTGAAATTGGAAGGAAATCCTCAGATTTAGCAGCCAGAGCTTCAGGAGGAGCAGCAGCGAGCACAGCATCGGTTTTGCAGCAGCTCCTTCCATGTGCATGTTTTTGGGAGTGGAAAGGCTTGCAGAGTGTTAAAGTAGCTTTTTCTCTCCGCTGGAAAGCTGCACGCTCAGTGCCAGTGTTCTGCAGCTTCTTTCTTCACGTTTCAGCAGCTAGCACGCTCTCCGTGTGCTGGAGAAGCGGCAGAGGCTTCCTTGCCGGAGAAGCGGCACCTTCGCCGGCAGAGAGCATCCTGCCGGCCGCGGTGCGCTCCGGAGCGGGGGCTTGTGCCGAAAGAGGCCGGCAACAGGCGCTTACCTTCGGACAGCTCCGGATCGCCGTCTAATGCGTCTCTTGTCGCCTACACGGCAGGGAAAAGCTTTTCCACTCTGTCTAGGAAGGAGAAAGTGTGCCAGCACAGCAAATGCCTCCCGGACTTTCCCTGCAATTCAGCAAGTGCTTTGCAGCTTGAAATTGGAAGGAAAGCCTCAGATTTAGCAGCCAGAGCTTCAGGAGGAGCAGCAGCGAGCACAGCATCGCTTTTGCAGCAGCTCCTTCCATGTGCATGTTTTTGGGAGTGGAAAGGCTTGCAGAGTGTTCAAGTAGCTTTTTCTCTCCGCTGGAAAGCTGCACGCTCAGTGCCAGTGTTCTGCAGCTTCTTTCTTCACGTTTCAGCAGCTAGCACGCTCTCCGTGTGCTGGAGAAGCGGCAGAGGCTTCCTTGCCGGAGAAGCGGCACCTTCGCCGGCAGAGAGCATCCTGCCGGCCGCGGTGCGCTCCGGAGCGGGGGCTTGTGCCGAAAGAGGCCGGCAACAGGCGCTTACCTTCGGACAGCTCCGGATCGCCGTCTAATGCGTCTCTTGTCGCCTACACGGCAGGGAAAAGCTTTTCCACTCTGTCTAGGAAGGAGAAAGTGTGCCAGCACAGCAAATGCCTCCCGGACTTTCCCTGGTATTCAGCAAGTGCTTTGCAGCTTGAAATTGGAAGGAAAGCCTCAGATTTAGCAGCCAGAGCTTCAGGAGGAGCAGCAGCGAGCACAGCATCGGTTTTGCAGCAGCTCCTTCCATGTGCATGTTTTTGGGAGTGGAAAGGCTTGCAGAGTGTTCAAGTAGCTTTTTCTCTCCGCTGGAAAGCTGCACGCTCAGTGCCAGTGTTCTGCAGCTTCTTTCTTCACGTTTCAGCAGCTAGCACGCTCTCCGTGTGCTGGAGAAGCGGCAGAGGCTTCCTTGCCGGAGAAGCGGCACCTTCGCCGGCAGAGAGCATCCTGCCGGCCGCGGTGCGCTCCGGAGCGGGGGCTTGTGCCGAAAGAGGCCGGCAACAGGCGCTTACCTTCGGACAGCTCCGGATCGCCGTCTAATGCGTCTCTTGTCGCCTACACGGCAGGGAAAAGCTTTTCCACTCTGTCTAGGAAGGAGAAAGTGTGCCAGCACAGCAAATGCCTCCCGGACTTTCCCTGCAATTCAGCAAGTGCTTTGCAGCTTGAAATTGGAAGGAAAGCCTCAGATTTAGCAGCCAGAGCTTCAGGAGGAGCAGCAGCGAGCACAGCATCGGTTTTGCAGCAGCTCCTTCCATGTGCATGTTTTTGGGAGTGGAAAGGCTTGCAGAGTGTTCAAGTAGCTTTTTCTCTCCGCTGGAAAGCTGCACGCTCAGTGCCAGTGTTCTGCAGCTTCTTTCTTCACGTTTCAGCAGCTAGCACGCTCTCCGTGTGCTGGAGAAGCGGCAGAGGCTTCCTTGCCGGAGAAGCGGCACCTTCGCCGGCAGAGAGCATCCTGCCGGCCGCGGTGCGCTCCGGAGCGGGGGCTTGTGCCGAAAGAGGCCGGCAACAGGCGCTTACCTTCGGACAGCTCCGGATCGCCGTCTAATGCGTCTCTTGTCGCCTACACGGCAGGGAAAAGCTTTTCCACTCTGTCTAGTAAGGAGAAAGTGTGCCAGCACAGCAAATGCCTCCCGGACTTTCCCTGGAATTCAGCAAGTGCTTTGCAGCTTGAAATTGGAAGGAAAGCCTCAGATTTAGCAGCCAGAGCTTCAGGAGGAGCAGCAGCGAGCACAGCATCGGTTTTGCAGCAGCTCCTTCCATGTGCATGTTTTTGGGAGTGGAAAGGCTTGCAGAGTGTTCAAGTAGCTTTTTCTCTCCGCTGGAAAGCTGCACGCTCAGTGCCAGTGTTCTGCAGCTTCTTTCTTCACGTTTCAGCAGCTAGCACGCTCTCCGTGTGCTGGAGAAGCGGCAGAGGCTTCCTTGCCGGAGAAGCGGCACCTTCGCCGGCAGAGAGCATCCTGCCGGCCGCGGTGCGCTCCGGAGCGGGGGCTTGTGCCGAAAGAGGCCGGCAACAGGCGCTTACCTTCGGACAGCTCCGGATCGCCGTCTAATGCGTCTCTTGTCGCCTACACGGCAGGGAAAAGCTTTTCCACTCTGTCTAGGAAGGAGAAAGTGTGCCAGCACAGCAAATGCCTCCCGGACTTTCCCTGCAATTCAGCAAGTGCTTTGCAGCTTGAAATTGGAAGGAAAGCCTCAGATTTAGCAGCCAGAGCTTCAGGAGGAGCAGCAGCGAGCACAGCATCGGTTTTGCAGCAGCTCCTTCCATGTGCATGATTTTGGGAGTGGAAAGGCTTGCAGAGTGTTCAAGTAGCTTTTTCTCTCCGCTGGAAAGCTGCACGCTCAGTGCCAGTGTTCTGCAGCTTCTTTCTTCACGTTTCAGCAGCTAGCACGCTCTCCGTGTGCTGGAGAAGCGGCAGAGGCTTCCTTGCCGGAGAAGCGGCACCTTCGCCGGCAGAGAGCATCCTGCCGGCCGCGGTGCGCTCCGGAGCGGGGGCTTGTGCCGAAAGAGGCCGGCAACAGGCGCTTACCTTCGGACAGCTCCGGATCGCCGTCTAATGCGTCTCTTGTCGCCTACACGGCAGGGAAAAGCTTTTCCACTCTGTCTAGGAAGGAGAAAGTGTGCCAGCACAGCAAATGCCTCCCGGACTTTCCCTGGAATTCAGCAAGTGCTTTGCAGCTTGAAATTGGAAGGAAAGCCTCAGATTTAGCAGCCAGAGCTTCAGGAGGAGCAGCAGCGAGCACAGCATCGGTTTTGCAGCAGCTCCTTCCATGTGCATGTTTTTGGGAGTGGAAAGGCTTGCAGAGTGTTCAAGTAGCTTTTTCTCTCCGCTGGAAAGCTGCACGCTCAGTGCCAGTGTTCTGCAGCTTCTTTCTTCACGTTTCAGCAGCTAGCACGCTCTCCGTGTGCTGGAGAAGCGGCAGAGGCTTCCTTGCCGGAGAAGCGGCACCTTCGCCGGCAGAGAGCATCCTGCCGGCCGCGGTGCGCTCCGGAGCGGGGGCTTGTGCCGAAAGAGGCCGGCAACAGGCGCTTACCTTCGGACAGCTCCGGATCGCCGTCTAATGCGTCTCTTGTCGCCTACACGGCAGGGAAAAGCTTTTCCACTCTGTCTAGGAAGGAGAAAGTGTACCAGCACAGCAAATGCCTCCCGGACATTCCCTGGTATTCAGCAAGTTATTTGCAGCTTGAAATTGGAAGGAAGACCTCAGATTTAGCAGCCAAAGTAGCCTCTGCCGCCTCTCCAGCACACGGAGAGCGTGCTAGCTGCTGAAACGTGAAGAAAGAAGCTGCAGAACACTGGCACTGAGCGTTCAGCTTTCCAGCGGAGAGAAAAAGCTACTTGAACACTCTGCAAGCCTTTCCACTCCCAAAAACATGCACATGGAAGGAGCTGCTGCAAAACCGATGCTGTGCTCGCTGCTGCTCCTCCTGAAGCTCTGGCTGCTAAATCTGAGGCTTTCCTTCCAATTGCAAGCTGCAAAGCACTTGCTGAATTCCAGGGAAAGTCCGGGAGGCATTTGCTGTGCTGGCACACTTTCTCCTTCCTAGACAGAGTGGAAAAGCTTTTCCCTGCCGTGTAGGCGACAAGAGACGCATTAGACGGCGATCCGGAGCTGTCCGAAGGTAAGCGCCTGTTGCCGGCCTCTTTCGGCACAAGCCCCCGCTCCGGAGCGCACCGCGGCCGGCAGGATGCTCTCTGCCGGCGAAGGTGCCGCTTCTCCGGCAAGGAAGCCTCTGCCGCTTCTCCAGCACACGGAGAGCGTGCTAGCTGCTGAAACGTGAAGAAAGAAGCTGCAGAACACTGGCACTGAGCGTGCAGCTTTCCAGCGGAGAGAAAAAGCTACTTTAACACTCTGCAAGCCTTTCCACTCCCAAAAACATGCACATGGAAGGAGCTGCTGCAAAAGCGATGCTGTGCTCGCTGCTGCTCCTCCTGAAGCTCTGGCTGCTAAATCTGAGGCTTTCCTTCCAATTTCAAGCTGCAAAGCACTTGCTGAATTCCAGGGAAAGTCCGGGAGGCATTTGCTGTGCTGGCACACTTTCTCCTTCCTAGACAGAGTGGAAAAGCTTTTCCCTGCCGTGTAGGCGACAAGAGACGCATTAGACGGCGATCCGGAGCTGTCCGAAGGTAAGCGCCTGTTGCCGGCCTCTTTCGGCACAAGCCCCCGCTCCGGAGCGCACCGCGGCCGGCAGGATGCTCTCTGCCGGCGAAGGTGCCGCTTCTCCGGCAAGGAAGCCTCTGCCGCTTCTCCAGCACACGGAGAGCGTGCTAGCTGCTGAAACGTGAAGAAAGAAGCTGCAGAACACTGGCACTGAGCGTGCAGCTTTCCAGCGGAGAGAAAAAGCTACTTTAACACTCTGCAAGCCTTTCAACTCCCAAAAACATGCACATGGAAGGAGCTGCTGCAAAACCGATGCTGTGCTCGCTGCTGCTCCTCCTGAAGCTCTGGCTGCTAAATCTGAGGCTTTCCTTCCAATTTCAAGCTGCAAAGCACTTGCTGAATTGCAGGGAAAGTCCGGGAGGCATTTGCTGTGCTGGCACACTTTCTCCTTCCTAGACAGAGTGGAAAAGCTTTTCCCTGCCGTGTAGGCGACAAGAGACGCATTAGACGGCGATCCGGAGCTGTCCGAAGGTAAGCGCCTGTTGCCGGCCTCTTTCGGCACAAGCCCCCGCTCCGGAGCGCACCGCGGCCGGCAGGATGCTCTCTGCCGGCGAAGGTGCCGCTTCTCCGGCAAGGAAGCCTCTGCCGCTTCTCCAGCACACGGAGAGCGTGCTAGCTGCTGAAACGTGAAGAAAGAAGCTGCAGAACACTGGCACTGAGCGTGCAGCTTTCCAGCGGAGAGAAAAAGCTACTTTAACACTCTGCAAGCCTTTCCACTCCCAAAAACATGCACATGGAAGGAGCTGCTGCAAAAGCGATGCTGTGCTCGCTGCTGCTCCTCCTGAAGCTCTGGCTGCTAAATCTGAGGCTTTCCTTCCAATTTCAAGCTGCAAAGCACTTGCTGAATTCCAGGGAAAGTCCGGGAGGCATTTGCTGTGCTGGCACACTTTCTCCTTCCTAGACAGAGTGGAAAAGCTTTTCCCTGCCGTGTAGGCCACAAGAGACGCATTAGACGGCGATCCGGAGCTGTCCGAAGGTAAGCGCCTGTTGCCGGCCTCTTTCGGCACAAGCCCCCGCTCCGGAGCGCACCGCGGCCGGCAGGATGCTCTCTGCCGGCGAAGGTGCCGCTTCTCCGGCAAGGAAGCCTCTGCCGCTTCTCCAGCACACGGAGAGCGTGCTAGCTGCTGAAACGTGAAGAAAGAAGCTGCAGAACACTGGCACTGAGCGTGCAGCTTTCCAGCGGAGAGAAAAAGCTACTTGAACACTCTGCAAGCCTTTCCACTCCCAAAAACATGCACATGGAAGGAGCTGCTGCAAAACCGATGCTGTGCTCGCTGCTGCTCCTCCTGAAGCTCTGGCTGCTAAATCTGAGGCTTTCCTTCCAATTTCAAGCTGCAAAGCACTTGCTGAATTCCAGGGAAAGTCCGGGAGGCATTTGCTGTGCTGGCACACTTTCTCCTTCCTAGACAGAGTGGAAAAGCTTTTCCCTGCCGTGTAGGCCACAAGAGACGCATTAGACGGCGATCCGGAGCTGTCCGAAGGTAAGCGCCTGTTGCCGGCCTCTTTCGGCACAAGCCCCCGCTCCGGAGCGCACCGCGGCCGGCAGGATGCTCTCTGCCGGCGAAGGTGCCGCTTCTCCGGCAAGGAAGCCTCTGCCGCTTCTCCAGCACACGGAGAGCGTGCTAGCTGCTGAAACGTGAAGAAAGAAGCTGCAGAACACTGGCACTGAGCGTGCAGCTTTCCAGCGGAGAGAAAAAGCTACTTGAACACTCTGCAAGCCTTTCCACTCCCAAAAACATGCACATGGAAGGAGCTGCTGCAAAACCGATGCTGTGCTCGCTGCTGCTCCTCCTGAAGCTCTGGCTGCTAAATCTGAGGCTTTCCTTCCAATTTCAAGCTGCAAAGCACTTGCTGAATTCCAGGGAAAGTCCGGGAGGCATTTGCTGTGCTGGCACACTTTCTCCTTCCTAGACAGAGTGGAAAAGCTTTTCCCTGCCGTGTAGGCCACAAGAGACGCATTAGACGGCGATCCGGAGCTGTCCGAAGGTAAGCGCCTGTTGCCGGCCTCTTTCGGCACAAGCCCCCGCTCCGGAGCGCACCGCGGCCGGCAGGATGCTCTCTGCCGGCGAAGGTGCCGCTTCTCCGGCAAGGAAGCCTCTGCCGCTTCTCCAGCACACGGAGAGCGTGCTAGCTGCTGAAACGTGAAGAAAGAAGCTGCAGAACACTGGCACTGAGCGTGCAGCTTTCCAGCGGAGAGAAAAAGCTACTTGAACACTCTGCAAGCCTTTCCACTCCCAAAAACATGCACATGGAAGGAGCTGCTGCAAAACCGATGCTGTGCTCGCTGCTGCTCCTCCTGAAGCTCTGGCTGCTAAATCTGAGGCTTTCCTTCCAATTTCAAGCTGCAAAGCACTTGCTGAATTCCAGGGAAAGCCCGGGAGGCATTTGCTGTGCTGGCACACTTTCTCCTTCCTAGACAGAGTGGAAAAGCTTTTCCCTGCCGTGTAGGCGACAAGAGACGCATTAGACGGCGATCCGGAGCTGTCCGAAGGTAAGCGCCTGTTGCCGGCCTCTTTCGGCACAAGCCCCCGCTCCGGAGCGCACCGCGGCCGGCAGGATGCTCTCTGCCGGCGAAGGTGCCGCTTCTCCGGCAAGGAAGCCTCTGCCGCTTCTCCAGCACACGGAGAGCGTGCTAGCTGCTGAAACGTGAAGAAAGAAGCTGCAGAACACTGGCACTGAGCGTGCAGCTTTCCAGCGGAGAGAAAAAGCTACTTTAACACTCTGCAAGCCTTTCCACTCCCAAAAACATGCACATGGAAGGAGCTGCTGCAAAACCGATGCTGTGCTCGCTGCTGCTCCTCCTGAAGCTCTGGCTGCTAAATCTGAGGCTTTCCTTCCAATTTCAAGCTGCAAAGCACTTGCTGAATTCCAGGGAAAGCCCGGGAGGCATTTGCTGTGCTGGCACACTTTCTCCTTCCTAGACAGAGTGGAAAAGCTTTTCCCTGCCGTGTAGGCGACAAGAGACGCATTAGACGGCGATCCGGAGCTGTCCGAAGGTAAGCGCCTGTTGCCGGCCTCTTTCGGCACAAGCCCCCGCTCCGGAGCGCACCGCGGCCGGCAGGATGCTCTCTGCCGGCGAAGGTGCCGCTTCTCCGGCAAGGAAGCCTCTGCCGCTTCTCCAGCACACGGAGAGCGTGCTAGCTGCTGAAACGTGAAGAAAGAAGCTGCAGAACACTGGCACTGAGCGTGCAGCTTTCCAGCGGAGAGAAAAAGCTACTTTAACACTCTGCAAGCCTTTCCACTCCCAAAAACATGCACATGGAAGGAGCTGCTGCAAAACCGATGCTGTGCTCGCTGCTGCTCCTCCTGAAGCTCTGGCTGCTAAATCTGAGGCTTTCCTTCCAATTTCAAGCTGCAAAGCACTTGCTGAATTCCAGGGAAAGTCCGGGAGGCATTTGCTGTGCTGGCACACTTTCTCCTTCCTAGACAGAGTGGAAAAGCTTTTCCCTGCCGTGTAGGCGACAAGAGACGCATTAGACGGCGATCCGGAGCTGTCCGAAGGTAAGCGCCTGTTGCCGGCCTCTTTCGGCACAAGCCCCCGCTCCGGAGCGCACCGCGGCCGGCAGGATGCTCTCTGCCGGCGAAGGTGCCGCTTCTCCGGCAAGGAAGCCTCTGCCGCTTCTCCAGCACACGGAGAGCGTGCTAGCTGCTGAAACGTGAAGAAAGAAGCTGCAGAACACTGGCACTGAGCGTGCAGCTTTCCAGCGGAGAGAAAAAGGTACTTTAACACTCTGCAAGCCTTTCCACTCCCAAAAACATGCACATGGAAGGAGCTGCTGCAAAACCGATGCTGTGCTCGCTGCTGCTCCTCCTGAAGCTCTGGCTGCTAAATCTGAGGCTTTCCTTCCAATTTCAAGCTGCAAAGCACTTGCTGAACTCCAGGGAAAGTCCGGGAGGCATTTGCTGTGCTGGCACACTTTCTCCTTCCTAGACAGAGTGGAAAAGCTTTTCCCTGCCGTGTAGGCGACAAGAGACGCATTAGACGGCGATCCGGAGCTGTCCGAAGGTAAGCGCCTGTTGCCGGCCTCTTTCGGCACAAGCCCCCGCTCCGGAGCGCACCGCGGCCGGCAGGATGCTCTCTGCCGGCGAAGGTGCCGCTTCTCCGGCAAGGAAGCCTCTGCCGCTTCTCCAGCACACGGAGAGCGTGCTAGCTGCTGAAACGTGAAGAAAGAAGCTGCAGAACACTGGCACTGAGCGTGCAGCTTTCCAGCGGAGAGAAAAAGCTACTTGAACACTCTGCAAGCCTTTCCACTCCCAAAAACATGCACATGGAAGGAGCTGCTGCAAAACCGATGCTGTGCTCGCTGCTGCTCCTCCTGAAGCTCTGGCTACTAAATCTGAGGCTTTCCTTCCAATTTCAAGCTGCAAAGCACTTGCTGAATACCAGGGAAAGTCCGGGAGGCATTTGCTGTGCTGGCACACTTTCTCCTTCGTAGACAGAGTGGAAAAGCTTTTCCCTGCCGTGTAGGCGACAAGAGACGCATTAGACGGCGATCCGGAGCTGTCCGAAGGTAAGCGCCTGTTGCCGGCCTCTTTCGGCACAAGCCCCCGCTCCGGAGCGCACCGCGGCCGGCAGGATGCTCTCTGCCGGCGAAGGTGCCGCTTCTCCGGCAAGGAAGCCTCTGCCGCTTCTCCAGCACACGGAGAGCGTGCTAGCTGCTGAAACGTGAAGAAAGAAGCTGCAGAACACTGGCACTGAGCGTGCAGCTTTCCAGCGGAGAGAAAAAGCTACTTGAACACTCTGCAAGCCTTTCCACTCCCAAAAACATGCACATGGAAGGAGCTGCTGCAAAAGCGATGCTGTGCTCGCTGCTGCTCCTCCTGAAGCTCTGGCTGCTAAATCTGAGGCTTTCCTTCCAATTTCAAGCTGCAAAGCACTTGCTGAATTCCAGGGAAAGTCCGGGAGGCATTTGCTGTGCTGGCACACTTTCTCCTTCCTAGACAGAGTGGAAAAGCTTTTCCCTGCCGTGTAGGCGACAAGAGACGCATTAGACGGCGATCCGGAGCTGTCCGAAGGTAAGCGCCTGTTGCCGGCCTCTTTCGGCACAAGCCCCCGCTCCGGAGCGCACCGCGGCCGGCAGGATGCTCTCTGCCGGCGAAGGTGCCGCTTCTCCGGCAAGGAAGCCTCTGCCGCTTCTCCAGCACACGGAGAGCGTGCTAGCTGCTGAAACGTGAAGAAAGAAGCTGCAGAAGACTGGCACTGAGCGTGCAGCTTTCCAGCGGAGAGAAAAAGCTACTTTAACACTCTGCAAGCCTTTCCACTCCCAAAAACATGCACATGGAAGGAGCTGCTGCAAAACCGATGCTGTGCTCGCTGCTGCTCCTCCTGAAGCTCTGGCTGCTAAATCTGAGGCTTTCCTTCCAATTTCAAGCTGCAAAGCACTTGCTGAATTCCAGGGAAAGTCCGGGAGGCATTTGCTGTGCTGGCACACTTTCTCCTTCCTAGACAGAGTGGAAAAGCTTTTCCCTGCCGTGTAGGCCACAAGAGACGCATTAGACGGCGATCCGGAGCTGTCCGAAGGTAAGCGCCTGTTGCCGGCCTCTTTCGGCACAAGCCCCCGCTCCGGAGCGCACCGCGGCCGGCAGGATGCTCTCTGCCGGCGAAGGTGCCGCTTCTCCGGCAAGGAAGCCTCTGCCGCTTCTCCAGCACACGGAGAGCGTGCTAGCTGCTGAAACGTGAAGAAAGAAGCTGCAGAACACTGGCACTGAGCGTGCAGCTTTCCAGCGGAGAGAAAAAGCTACTTTAACACTCTGCAAGCCTTTCCACTCCCAAAAACATGCACATGGAAGGAGCTGCTGCAAAAGCGATGCTGTGCTCGCTGCTGCTCCTCCTGAAGCTCTGGCTGCTAAATCTGAGGCTTTCCTTCCAATTTCAAGCTGCAAAGCACTTGCTGAATTCCAGGGAAAGTCCGGGAGGCCTTTGCTGTGCTGGCACACTTTCTCCTTCCTAGACAGAGTGGAAAAGCTTTTCCCTGCCGTGTAGGCCACAAGAGACGCATTAGACGGCGATCCGGAGCTGTCCGAAGGTAAGCGCCTGTTGCCGGCCTCTTTCGGCACAAGCCCCCGCTCCGGAGCGCACCGCGGCCGGCAGGATGCTCTCTGCCGGCGAAGGTGCCGCTTCTCCGGCAAGGAAGCCTCTGCCGCTTCTCCAGCACACGGAGAGCGTGCTAGCTGCTGAAACGTGAAGAAAGAAGCTGCAGAAGACTGGCACTGAGCGTGCAGCTTTCCAGCGGAGAGAAAAAGCTACTTTAACACTCTGCAAGCCTTTCCACTCCCAAAAACATGCACATGGAAGGAGCTGCTGCAAAACCGATGCTGTGCTCGCTGCTGCTCCTCCTGAAGCTCTGGCTGCTAAATCTGAGGCTTTCCTTCCAATTTCAAGCTGCAAAGCACTTGCTGAATTGCAGGGAAAGTCCGGGAGGCATTTGCTGTGCTGGCACACTTTCTCCTTCCTAGACAGAGTGGAAAAGCTTTTCCCTGCCGTGTAGGCGACAAGAGACGCATTAGACGGCGATCCGGAGCTGTCCGAAGGTAAGCGGCTGTTGCCGGCCTCTTTCGGCACAAGCCCCCGCTCCGGAGCGCACCGCGGCCGGCAGGATGCTCTCTGCCGGCGAAGGTGCCGCTTCTCCGGCAAGGAAGCCTCTGCCGCTTCTCCAGCACACGGAGAGCGTGCTAGCTGCTGAAACGTGAAGAAAGAAGCTGCAGAACACTGGCACTGAGCGTGCAGCTTTCCAGCGGAGAGAAAAAGCTACTTGAACACTCTGCAAGCCTTTCCACTCCCAAAAACATGCACATGGAAGGAGCTGCTGCAAAACCGATGCTGTGCTCGCTGCTGCTCCTCCTGAAGCTCTGGCTGCTAAATCTGAGGCTTTCCTTCCAATTTCAAGCTGCAAAGCACTTGCTGAACTCCAGGGAAAGTCCGGGAGGCATTTGCTGTGCTGGCACACTTTCTCCTTCCTAGACAGAGTGGAAAAGCTTTTCCCTGCCGTGTAGGCGACAAGAGACGCATTAGACGGCGATCCGGAGCTGTCCGAAGGTAAGCGCCTGTTGCCGGCCTCTTTCGGCACAAGCCCCCGCTCCGGAGCGCACCGCGGCCGGCAGGATGCTCTCTGCCGGCGAAGGTGCCGCTTCTCCGGCAAGGAAGCCTCTGCCGCTTCTCCAGCACACGGAGAGCGTGCTAGCTGCTGAAACGTGAAGAAAGAAGCTGCAGAACACTGGCACTGAGCGTGCAGCTTTCCAGCGGAGAGAAAAAGCTACTTGAACACTCTGCAAGCCTTTCCACTCCCAAAAACATGCACATGGAAGGAGCTGCTGCAAAACCGATGCTGTGCTCGCTGCTGCTCCTCCTGAAGCTCTGGCTGCTAAATCTGAGGCTTTCCTTCCAATTTCAAGCTGCAAAGCACTTGCTGAATACCAGGGAAAGTCCGGGAGGCATTTGCTGTGCTGGCACACTTTCTCCTTCCTAGACAGAGTGGAAAAGCTTTTCCCTGCCGTGTAGGCCACAAGAGACGCATTAGACGGCGATCCGGAGCTGTCCGAAGGTAAGCGCCTGTTGCCGGCCTCTTTCGGCACAAGCCCCCGCTCCGGAGCGCACCGCGGCCGGCAGGATGCTCTCTGCCGGTGAAGGTGCCGCTTCTCCGGCAAGGAAGCCTCTGCCGCTTCTCCAGCACACGGAGAGCGTGCTAGCTGCTGAAACGTGAAGAAAGAAGCTGCAGAACACTGGCACTGAGCGTGCAGCTTTCCAGCGGAGAGAAAAAGCTACTTTAACACTCTGCAAGCCTTTCCACTCCCAAAAACATGCACATGGAAGGAGCTGCTGCAAAAGCGATGCTGTGCTCGCTGCTGCTCCTCCTGAAGCTCTGGCTGCTAAATCTGAGGCTTTCCTTCCAATTTCAAGCTGCAAAGCACTTGCTGAATTCCAGGGAAAGTCCGGGAGGCATTTGCTGTGCTGGCACACTTTCTCCTTCCTAGACAGAGTGGAAAAGCTTTTCCCTGCCGTGTAGGCGACAAGAGACGCATTAGACGGCGATCCGGAGCTGTCCGAAGGTAAGCGGCTGTTGCCGGCCTCTTTCGGCACAAGCCCCCGCTCCGGAGCGCACCGCGGCCGGCAGGATGCTCTCTGCCGGCGAAGGTGCCGCTTCTCCGGCAAGGAAGCCTCTGCCGCTTCTCCAGCACACGGAGAGCGTGCTAGCTGCTGAAACGTGAAGAAAGAAGCTGCAGAAGACTGGCACTGAGCGTGCAGCTTTCCAGCGGAGAGAAAAAGCTACTTTAACACTCTGCAAGCCTTTCCACTCCCAAAAACATGCACATGGAAGGAGCTGCTGCAAAACCGATGCTGTGCTCGCTGCTGCTCCTCCTGAAGCTCTGGCTGCTAAATCTGAGGCTTTCCTTCCAATTTCAAGCTGCAAAGCACTTGCTGAATTCCAGGGAAAGTCCGGGAGGCATTTGCTGTGCTGGCACACTTTCTCCTTCCTAGACAGAGTGGAAAAGCTTTTCCCTGCCGTGTAGGCCACAAGAGACGCATTAGACGGCGATCCGGAGCTGTCCGAAGGTAAGCGCCTGTTGCCGGCCTCTTTCGGCACAAGCCCCCGCTCCGGAGCGCACCGCGGCCGGCAGGATGCTCTCTGCCGGCGAAGGTGCCGCTTCTCCGGCAAGGAAGCCTCTGCCGCTTCTCCAGCACACGGAGAGCGTGCTAGCTGCTGAAACGTGAAGAAAGAAGCTGCAGAACACTGGCACTGAGCGTGCAGCTTTCCAGCGGAGAGAAAAAGCTACTTTAACACTCTGCAAGCCTTTCCACTCCCAAAAACATGCACATGGAAGGAGCTGCTGCAAAAGCGATGCTGTGCTCGCTGCTGCTCCTCCTGAAGCTCTGGCTGCTAAATCTGAGGCTTTCCTTCCAATTTCAAGCTGCAAAGCACTTGCTGAATTCCAGGGAAAGTCCGGGAGGCCTTTGCTGTGCTGGCACACTTTCTCCTTCCTAGACAGAGTGGAAAAGCTTTTCCCTGCCGTGTAGGCCACAAGAGACGCATTAGACGGCGATCCGGAGCTGTCCGAAGGTAAGCGCCTGTTGCCAGCCTCTTTCGGCACAAGCCCCCGCTCCGGAGCGCACCGCGGCCGGCAGGATGCTCTCTGCCGGCGAAGGTGCCGCTTCTCCGGCAAGGAAGCCTCTGCCGCTTCTCCAGCACACGGAGAGCGTGCTAGCTGCTGAAACGTGAAGAAAGAAGCTGCAGAACACTGGCACTGAGCGTGCAGCTTTCCAGCGGAGAGAAAAAGCTACTTGAACACTCTGCAAGCCTTTCCACTCCCAAAAACATGCACATGGAAGGAGCTGCTGCAAAACCGATGCTGTGCTCGCTGCTGCTCCTCCTGAAGCTCTGGCTGCTAAATCTGAGGCTTTCCTTCCAATTTCAAGCTGCAAAGCACTTGCTGAATTGCAGGGAAAGTCCGGGAGGCATTTGCTGTGCTGGCACACTTTCTCCTTCCTAGACAGAGTGGAAAAGCTTTTCCCTGCCGTGTAGGCGACAAGAGACGCATTAGACGGCGATCCGGAGCTGTCCGAAGGTAAGCGGCTGTTGCCGGCCTCTTTCGGCACAAGCCCCCGCTCCGGAGCGCACCGCGGCCGGCAGGATGCTCTCTGCCGGCGAAGGTGCCGCTTCTCCGGCAAGGAAGCCTCTGCCGCTTCTCCAGCACACGGAGAGCGTGCTAGCTGCTGAAACGTGAAAAAAGAAGCTGCAGAACACTGGCACTGAGCGTGCAGCTTTCCAGCGGAGAGAAAAAGCTACTTGAACACTCTGCAAGCCTTTCCACTCCCAAAAACATGCACATGGAAGGAGCTGCTGCAAAAGCGATGCTGTGCTCGCTGCTGCTCCTCCTGAAGCTCTGGCTGCTAAATCTGAGGCTTTCCTTCCAATTTCAAGCTGCAAAGCACTTGCTGAATTCCAGGGAAAGTCCGGGAGGCATTTGCTGTGCTGGCACACTTTCTCCTTCCTAGACAGAGTGGAAAAGCTTTTCCCTGCCGTGTAGGCGACAAGAGACGCATTAGACGGCGATCCGGAGCTGTCCGAAGGTAAGCGCCTGTTGCCGGCCTCTTTCGGCACAAGCCCCCGCTCCGGAGCGCACCGCGGCCGGCAGGATGCTCTCTGCCGGCGAAGGTGCCGCTTCTCCGGCAAGGAAGCCTCTGCCGCTTCTCCAGCACACGGAGAGCGTGCTAGCTGCTGAAACGTGAAGAAAGAAGCTGCAGAAGACTGGCACTGAGCGTGCAGCTTTCCAGCGGAGAGAAAAAGCTACTTGAACACTCTGCAAGCCTTTCCACTCCCAAAAACATGCACATGGAAGGAGCTGCTGCAAAACCGATGCTGTGCTCGCTGCTGCTCCTCCTGAAGCTCTGGCTGCTAAATCTGAGGCTTTCCTTCCAATTTCAAGCTGCAAAGCACTTGCTGAATTCCAGGGAAAGTCCGGGAGGCATTTGCTGTGCTGGCACACTTTCTCCTTCCTAGACAGAGTGGAAAAGCTTTTCCCTGCCGTGTAGGCGACAAGAGACGCATTAGACGGCGATCCGGAGCTGTCCGAAGGTAAGCGCCTGTTGCCGGCCTCTTTCGGCACAAGCCCCCGCTCCGGAGCGCACCGCGGCCGGCAGGATGCTCTCTGCCGGCGAAGGTGCCGCTTCTCCGGCAAGGAAGCCTCTGCCGCTTCTCCAGCACACGGAGAGCGTGCTAGCTGCTGAAACGTGAAGAAAGAAGCTGCAGAACACTGGCACTGAGCGTGCAGCTTTCCAGCGGAGAGAAAAAGCTACTTTAACACTCTGCAAGCCTTTCCACTCCCAAAAACATGCACATGGAAGGAGCTGCTGCAAAACCGATGCTGTGCTCGCTGCTGCTCCTCCTGAAGCTCTGGCTGCTAAATCTGAGGCTTTCCTTCCAATTTCAAGCTGCAAAGCACTTGCTGAATTCCAGGGAAAGTCCGGGAGGCATTTGCTGTGCTGGCACACTTTCCCCTTCCTAGACAGAGTGGAAAAGCTTTTCCCTGCCGTGTAGGCCACAAGAGACGCATTAGACGGCGATCCGGAGCTGTCCGAAGGTAAGCGCCTGTTGCCGGCCTCTTTCGGCACAAGCCCCCGCTCCGGAGCGCACCGCGGCCGGCAGGATGCTCTCTGCCGGCGAAGGTGCCGCTTCTCCGGCAAGGAAGCCTCTGCCGCTTCTCCAGCACACGGAGAGCGTGCTAGCTGCTGAAACGTGAAGAAAGAAGCTGCAGAAGACTGGCACTGAGCGTGCAGCTTTCCAGCGGAGAGAAAAAGCTACTTGAACACTCTGCAAGCCTTTCCACTCCCAAAAACATGCACATGGAAGGAGCTGCTGCAAAACCGATGCTGTGCTCGCTGCTGCTCCTCCTGAAGCTCTGGCTGCTAAATCTGAGGCTTTCCTTCCAATTTCAAGCTGCAAAGCACTTGCTGAATTCCAGGGAAAGTCCGGGAGGCATTTGCTGTGCTGGCACACTTTCTCCTTCCTAGACAGAGTGGAAAAGCTTTTCCCTGCCGTGTAGGCGACAAGAGACGCATTAGACGGCGATCCGGAGCTGTCCGAAGGTAAGCGCCTGTTGCCGGCCTCTTTCGGCACAAGCCCCCGCTCCGGAGCGCACCGCGGCCGGCAGGATGCTCTCTGCCGGCGAAGGTGCCGCTTCTCCGGCAAGGAAGCCTCTGCCGCTTCTCCAGCACACGGAGAGCGTGCTAGCTGCTGAAACGTGAAGAAAGAAGCTGCAGAACACTGGCACTGAGCGTGCAGCTTTCCAGCGGAGAGAAAAAGCTACTTTAACACTCTGCAAGCCTTTCCACTCCCAAAAACATGCACATGGAAGGAGCTGCTGCAAAACCGATGCTGTGCTCGCTGCTGCTCCTCCTGAAGCTCTGGCTGCTAAATCTGAGGCTTTCCTTCCAATTTCAAGCTGCAAAGCACTTGCTGAATTCCAGGGAAAGTCCGGGAGGCATTTGCTGTGCTGGCACACTTTCTCCTTCCTAGACAGAGTGGAAAAGCTTTTCCCTGCCGTGTAGGCGACAAGAGACGCATTAGACGGCGATCCGGAGCTGTCCGAAGGTAAGCGCCTGTTGCCGGCCTCTTTCGGCACAAGCCCCCGCTCCGGAGCGCACCGCGGCCGGCAGGATGCTCTCTGCCGGCGAAGGTGCCGCTTCTCCGGCAAGGAAGCCTCTGCCGCTTCTCCAGCACACGGAGAGCGTGCTAGCTGCTGAAACGTGAAGAAAGAAGCTGCAGAACACTGGCACTGAGCGTGCAGCTTTCCAGCGGAGAGAAAAAGCTACTTTAACACTCTGCAAGCCTTTCCACTCCCAAAAACATGCACATGGAAGGAGCTGCTGCAAAAGCGATGCTGTGCTCGCTGCTGCTCCTCCTGAAGCTCTGGCTGCTAAATCTGAGGCTTTCCTTCCAATTTCAAGCTGCAAAGCACTTGCTGAATTCCAGGGAAAGTCCGGGAGGCATTTGCTGTGCTGGCACACTTTCTCCTTCCTAGACAGAGTGGAAAAGCTTTTCCCTGCCGTGTAGGCGACAAGAGACGCATTAGACGGCGATCCGGAGCTGTCCGAAGGTAAGCGCCTGTTGCCGGCCTCTTTCGGCACAAGCCCCCGCTCCGGAGCGCACCGCGGCCGGCAGGATGCTCTCTGCCGGCGAAGGTGCCGCTTCTCCGGCAAGGAAGCCTCTGCCGCTTCTCCAGCACACGGAGAGCGTGCTAGCTGCTGAAACGTGAAGAAAGAAGCTGCAGAAGACTGGCACTGAGCGTGCAGCTTTCCAGCGGAGAGAAAAAGCTACTTGAACACTCTGCAAGCCTTTCCACTCCCAAAAACATGCACATGGAAGGAGCTGCTGCAAAAGCGATGCTGTGCTCACTGCTGCTCCTCCTGAAGCTCTGGCTGCTAAATCTGAGGCTTTCCTTCCAATTTCAAGCTGCAAAGCACTTGCTGAATTCCAGGGAAAGTCCGGGAGGCATTTGCTGTGCTGGCACACTTTCTCCTTCCTAGACAGAGTGGAAAAGCTTTTCCCTGCCGTGTAGGCGACAAGAGACGCATTAGACGGCGATCCGGAGCTGTCCGAAGGTAAGCGCCTGTTGCCGGCCTCTTTCGGCACAAGCCCCCGCTCCGGAGCGCACCGCGGCCGGCAGGATGCTCTCTGCCGGCGAAGGTGCCGCTTCTCCGGCAAGGAAGCCTCTGCCGCTTCTCCAGCACACGGAGAGCGTGCTAGCTGCTGAAACGTGAAGAAAGAAGCTGCAGAACACTGGCACTGAGCGTGCAGCTTTCCAGCGGAGAGAAAAAGCTACTTTAACACTCTGCAAGCCTTTCCACTCCCAAAAACATGCACATGGAAGGAGCTGCTGCAAAACCGATGCTGTGCTCGCTGCTGCTCCTCCTGAAGCTCTGGCTGCTAAATCTGAGGCTTTCCTTCCAATTTCAAGCTGCAAAGCACTTGCTGAATTCCAGGGAAAGTCCGGGAGGCATTTGCTGTGCTGGCACACTTTCTCCTTCCTAGACAGAGTGGAAAAGCTTTTCCCTGCCGTGTAGGCGACAAGAGACGCATTAGACGGCGATCCGGAGCTGTCCGAAGGTAAGCGCCTGTTGCCGGCCTCTTTCGGCACAAGCCCCCGCTCCGGAGCGCACCGCGGCCGGCAGGATGCTCTCTGCCGGCGAAGGTGCCGCTTCTCCGGCAAGGAAGCCTCTGCCGCTTCTCCAGCACACGGAGAGCGTGCTAGCTGCTGAAACGTGAAGAAAGAAGCTGCAGAACACTGGCACTGAGCGTGCAGCTTTCCAGCGGAGAGAAAAAGCTACTTTAACACTCTGCAAGCCTTTCCACTCCCAAAAACATGCACATGGAAGGAGCTGCTGCAAAACCGATGCTGTGCTCGCTGCTGCTCCTCCTGAAGCTCTGGCTGCTAAATCTGAGGCTTTCCTTCCAATTTCAAGCTGCAAAGCACTTGCTGAATTCCAGGGAAAGTCCGGGAGGCATTTGCTGTGCTGGCACACTTTCTCCTTCCTAGACAGAGTGGAAAAGCTTTTCCCTGCCGTGTAGGCGACAAGAGACGCATTAGACGGCGATCCGGAGCTGTCCGAAGGTAAGCGCCTGTTGCCGGCCTCTTTCGGCACAAGCCCCCGCTCCGGAGCGCACCGCGGCCGGCAGGATGCTCTCTGCCGGCGAAGGTGCCGCTTCTCCGGCAAGGAAGCCTCTGCCGCTTCTCCAGCACACGGAGAGCGTGCTAGCTGCTGAAACGTGAAGAAAGAAGCTGCAGAACACTGGCACTGAGCGTGCAGCTTTCCAGCGGAGAGAAAAAGCTACTTGAACACTCTGCAAGCCTTTCCACTCCCAAAAACATGCACATGGAAGGAGCTGCTGCAAAACCGATGCTGTGCTCGCTGCTGCTCCTCCTGAAGCTCTGGCTGCTAAATCTGAGGCTTTCCTTCCAATTTCAAGCTGCAAAGCACTTGCTGAATTCCAGGGAAAGTCCGGGAGGCATTTGCTGTGCTGGCACACTTTCTCCTTCCTAGACAGAGTGGAAAAGCTTTTCCCTGCCGTGTAGGCCACAAGAGACGCATTAGACGGCGATCCGGAGCTGTCCGAAGGTAAGCGCCTGTTGCCAGCCTCTTTCGGCACAAGCCCCCGCTCCGGAGCGCACCGCGGCCGGCAGGATGCTCTCTGCCGGCGAAGGTGCCGCTTCTCCGGCAAGGAAGCCTCTGCCGCTTCTCCAGCACACGGAGAGCGTGCTAGCTGCTGAAACGTGAAGAAAGAAGCTGCAGAACACTGGCACTGAGCGTGCAGCTTTCCAGCGGAGAGAAAAAGCTACTTGAACACTCTGCAAGCCTTTCCACTCCCAAAAACATGCACATGGAAGGAGCTGCTGCAAAAGCGATGCTGTGCTCGCTGCTGCTCCTCCTGAAGCTCTGGCTGCTAAATCTGAGGCTTTCCTTCCAATTTCAAGCTGCAAAGCACTTGCTGAATTGCAGGGAAAGTCCGGGAGGCATTTGCTGTGCTGGCACACTTTCTCCTTCCTAGACAGAGTGGAAAAGCTTTTCCCTGCCGTGTAGGCGACAAGAGACGCATTAGACGGCGATCCGGAGCTGTCCGAAGGTAAGCGCCTGTTGCCGGCCTCTTTCGGCACAAGCCCCCGCTCCGGAGCGCACCGCGGCCGGCAGGATGCTCTCTGCCGGCGAAGGTGCCGCTTCTCCGGCAAGGAAGCCTCTGCCGCTTCTCCAGCACACGGAGAGCGTGCTAGCTGCTGAAACGTGAAGAAAGAAGCTGCAGAACACTGGCACTGAGCGTGCAGCTTTCCAGCGGAGAGAAAAAGCTACTTTAACACTCTGCAAGCCTTTCCACTCCCAAAAACATGCACATGGAAGGAGCTGCTGCAAAACCGATGCTGTGCTCGCTGCTGCTCCTCCTGAAGCTCTGGCTGCTAAATCTGAGGCTTTCCTTCCAATTTCAAGCTGCAAAGCACTTGCTGAATTCCAGGGAAAGTCCGGGAGGCATTTGCTGTGCTGGCACACTTTCTCCTTCCTAGACAGAGTGGAAAAGCTTTTCCCTGCCGTGTAGGCGACAAGAGACGCATTAGACGGCGATCCGGAGCTGTCCGAAGGTAAGCGCCTGTTGCCGGCCTCTTTCGGCACAAGCCCCCGCTCCGGAGCGCACCGCGGCCGGCAGGATGCTCTCTGCCGGCGAAGGTGCCGCTTCTCCGGCAAGGAAGCCTCTGCCGCTTCTCCAGCACACGGAGAGCGTGCTAGCTGCTGAAACGTGAAGAAAGAAGCTGCAGAACACTGGCACTGAGCGTGCAGCTTTCCAGCGGAGAGAAAAAGCTACTTTAACACTCTGCAAGCCTTTCCACTCCCAAAAACATGCACATGGAAGGAGCTGCTGCAAAAGCGATGCTGTGCTCGCTGCTGCTCCTCCTGAAGCTCTGGCTGCTAAATCTGAGGCTTTCCTTCCAATTTCAAGCTGCAAAGCACTTGCTGAATTCCAGGGAAAGTCCGGGAGGCATTTGCTGTGCTGGCACACTTTCTCCTTCCTAGACAGAGTGGAAAAGCTTTTCCCTGCCGTGTAGGCGACAAGAGACGCATTAGACGGCGATCCGGAGCTGTCCGAAGGTAAGCGCCTGTTGCCGGCCTCTTTCGGCACAAGCCCCCGCTCCGGAGCGCACCGCGGCCGGCAGGATGCTCTCTGCCGGCGAAGGTGCCGCTTCTCCGGCAAGGAAGCCTCTGCCGCTTCTCCAGCACACGGAGAGCGTGCTAGCTGCTGAAACGTGAAGAAAGAAGCTGCAGAACACTGGCACTGAGCGTGCAGCTTTCCAGCGGAGAGAAAAAGCTACTTGAACACTCTGCAAGCCTTTCCACTCCCAAAAACATGCACATGGAAGGAGCTGCTGCAAAAGCGATGCTGTGCTCGCTGCTGCTCCTCCTGAAGCTCTGGCTGCTAAATCTGAGGCTTTCCTTCCAATTTCAAGCTGCAAAGCACTTGCTGAATTCCAGGGAAAGTCCGGGAGGCATTTGCTGTGCTGGCACACTTTCTCCTTCCTAGACAGAGTGGAAAAGCTTTTCCCTGCCGTGTAGGCGACAAGAGACGCATTAGACGGCGATCCGGAGCTGTCCGAAGGTAAGCGCCTGTTGCCGGCCTCTTTCGGCACAAGCCCCCGCTCCGGAGCGCACCGCGGCCGGCAGGATGCTCTCTGCCGGCGAAGGTGCCGCTTCTCCGGCAAGGAAGCCTCTGCCGCTTCTCCAGCACACGGAGAGCGTGCTAGCTGCTGAAACGTGAAGAAAGAAGCTGCAGAACACTGGCACTGAGCGTGCAGCTTTCCAGCGGAGAGAAAAAGCTACTTGAACACTCTGCAAGCCTTTCCACTCCCAAAAACATGCACATGGAAGGAGCTGCTGCAAAAGCGATGCTGTGCTCGCTGCTGCTCCTCCTGAAGCTCTGGCTGCTAAATCTGAGGCTTTCCTTCCAATTTCAAGCTGCAAAGCACTTGCTGAATTGCAGGGAAAGTCCGGGAGGCATTTGCTGTGCTGGCACACTTTCTCCTTCCTAGACAGAGTGGAAAAGCTTTTCCCTGCCGTTTAGGCGACAAGAGACGCATTAGACGGCGATCCGGAGCTGTCCGAAGGTAAGCGCCTGTTGCCGGCCTCTTTCGGCACAAGCCCCCGCTCCGGAGCGCACCGCGGCCGGCAGGATGCTCTCTGCCGGCGAAGGTGCCGCTTCTCCGGCAAAGGAAGCCTCTGCCGCTTCTCCAGCACACGGAGAGCGTGCTAGCTGCTGAAACGTGAAGAAAGAAGCTGCAGAACACTGGCACTGAGCGTGCAGCTTTCCAGCGGAGAGAAAAAGCTACTTGAACACTCTGCAAGCCTTTCCACTCCCAAAAACATGCACATGGAAGGAGCTGCTGCAAAACCGATGCTGTGCTCGCTGCTGCTCCTCCTGAAGCTCTGGCTGCTAAATCTGAGGCTTTCCTTCCAATTTCAAGCTGCAAAGCACTTGCTGAATTCCAGGGAATGTCCGGGAGGCATTTGCTGTGCTGGCACACTTTCTCCTTCCTAGACAGAGTGGAAAAGCTTTTCCCTGCCGTGTAGGCGACAAGAGACGCATTAGACGGCGATCCGGAGCTGTCCGAAGGTAAGCGCCTGTTGCCGGCCTCTTTCGGCACAAGCCCCCGCTCCGGAGCGCACCGCGGCCGGCAGGATGCTCTCTGCCGGCGAAGGTGCCGCTTCTCCGGCAAGGAAGCCTCTGCCGCTTCTCCAGCACACGGAGAGCGTGCTAGCTGCTGAAACGTGAAGAAAGAAGCTGCAGAACACTGGCACTGAGCGTGCAGCTTTCCAGCGGAGAGAAAAAGCTACTTTAACACTCTGCAAGCCTTTCCACTCCCAAAAACATGCACATGGGAGGAGCTGCTGCAAAAGCGATGCTGTGCTCGCTGCTGCTCCTCCTGAAGCTCTGGCTGCTAAATCTGAGGCTTTCCTTCCAATTTCAAGCTGCAAAGCACTTGCTGAATTCCAGGGAAAGTCCGGGAGGCATTTGCTGTGCTGGCACACTTTCTCCTTCATAGACAGAGTGGAAAAGCTTTTCCCTGCCGTGTAGGCGACAAGAGACGCATTAGACGGCGATCCGGAGCTCTCCGAAGGTAAGCGCCTGTTGCCGGCCTCTTTCGGCACAAGCCCCCGCTCCGGAGCGCACCGCGGCCGGCAGGATGCTCTCTGCCGGCGAAGGTGCCGCTTCTCCGGCAAGGAAGCCTCTGCCGCTTCTCCAGCACACGGAGAGCGTGCTAGCTGCTGAAACGTGAAGAAAGAAGCTGCAGAACACTGGCACTGAGCGTGCAGCTTTCCAGCGGAGAGAAAAAGCTACTTTAACACTCTGCAAGCCTTTCCACTCCCAAAAACATGCACATGGAAGGAGCTGCTGCAAAACCGATGCTGTGCTCGCTGCTGCTCCTCCTGAAGCTCTGGCTGCTAAATCTGAGGCTTTCCTTCCAATTTCAAGCTGCAAAGCACTTGCTGAATTCCAGGGAAAGTCCGGGAGGCATTTGCTGTGCTGGCACACTTTCTCCTTCCTAGACAGAGTGGAAAAGCCTTTCCCTGCCGTGTAGGCGACAAGAGACGCATTAGACGGCGATCCGGAGCTGTCCGAAGGTAAGCGCCTGTTGCCGGCCTCTTTCGGCACAAGCCCCCGCTCCGGAGCGCACCGCGGCCGGCAGGATGCTCTCTGCCGGCGAAGGTGCCGCTTCTCCGGCAAGGAAGCCTCTGCCGCTTCTCCAGCACACGGAGAGCGAGCTAGCTGCTGAAACGTGAAGAAAGAAGCTGCAGAACACTGGCACTGAGCGTGCAGCTTTCCAGCGGAGAGAAAAAGCTACTTTAACACTCTGCAAGCCTTTCCACTCCCAAAAACATGCACATGGAAGGAGCTGCTGCAAAACCGATGCTGTGCTCGCTGCTGCTCCTCCTGAAGCTCTGGCTGCTAAATCTGAGGCTTTCCTTCCAATTTCAAGCTGCAAAGCACTTGCTGAATTCCAGGGAAAGTCCGGGAGGCATTTGCTGTGCTGGCACACTTTCTCCTTCCTAGACAGAGTGGAAAAGCTTTTCCCTGCCGTGTAGGCGACAAGAGACGCATTAGACGGCGATCCGGAGCTGTCCGAAGGTAAGCGCCTGTTGCCGGCCTCTTTCGGCACAAGCCCCCGCTCCGGAGCGCACCGCGGCCGGCAGGATGCTCTCTGCCGGCGAAGGTGCCGCTTCTCCGGCAAGGAAGCCTCTGCCGCTTCTCCAGCACACGGAGAGCGTGCTAGCTGCTGAAACGTGAAGAAAGAAGCTGCAGAACACTGGCACTGAGCGTGCAGCTTTCCAGCGGAGAGAAAAAGCTACTTTAACACTCTGCAAGCCTTTCCACTCCCAAAAACATGCACATGGAAGGAGCTGCTGCAAAAGCGATGCTGTGCTCGCTGCTGCTCCTCCTGAAGCTCTGGCTGCTAAATCTGAGGCTTTCCTTCCAATTTCAAGCTGCAAAGCACTTGCTGAATTCCAGGGAAAGTCCGGGAGGCATTTGCTGTGCTGGCACACTTTCTCCTTCCTAGACAGAGTGGAAAAGCTTTTCCCTGCCGTGTAGGCGACAAGAGACGCATTAGACGGCGATCCGGAGCTCTCCGAAGGTAAGCGCCTGTTGCCGGCCTCTTTCGGCACAAGCCCCCGCTCCGGAGCGCACCGCGGCCGGCAGGATGCTCTCTGCCGGCGAAGGTGCCGCTTCTCCGGCAAGGAAGCCTCTGCCGCTTCTCCAGCACACGGAGAGCGTGCTAGCTGCTGAAACGTGAAGAAAGAAGCTGCAGAACACTGGCACTGAGCGTGCAGCTTTCCAGCGGAGAGAAAAAGCTACTTTAACACTCTGCAAGCCTTTCCACTCCCAAAAACATGCACATGGAAGGAGCTGCTGCAAAAGCGATGCTGTGCTCGCTGCTGCTCCTCCTGAAGCTCTGGCTGCTAAATCTGAGGCTTTCCTTCCAATTTCAAGCTGCAAAGCACTTGCTGAATTCCAGGGAAAGTCCGGGAGGCATTTGCTGTGCTGGCACACTTTCTCCTTCCTAGACAGAGTGGAAAAGCCTTTCCCTGCCGTGTAGGCGACAAGAGACGCATTAGACGGCGATCCGGAGCTGTCCGAAGGTAAGCGCCTGTTGCCGGCCTCTTTCGGCACAAGCCCCCGCTCCGGAGCGCACCGCGGCCGGCAGGATGCTCTCTGCCGGCGAAGGTGCCGCTTCTCCGGCAAGGAAGCCTCTGCCGCTTCTCCAGCACACGGAGAGCGAGCTAGCTGCTGAAACGTGAAGAAAGAAGCTGCAGAACACTGGCACTGAGCGTGCAGCTTTCCAGCGGAGAGAAAAAGCTACTTTAACACTCTGCAAGCCTTTCCACTCCCAAAAACATGCACATGGAAGGAGCTGCTGCAAAACCGATGCTGTGCTCGCTGCTGCTCCTCCTGAAGCTCTGGCTGCTAAATCTGAGGCTTTCCTTCCAATTTCAAGCTGCAAAGCACTTGCTGAATTCCAGGGAAAGTCCGGGAGGCATTTGCTGTGCTGGCACACTTTCTCCTTCCTAGACAGAGTGGAAAAGCTTTTCCCTGCCGTGTAGGCGACAAGAGACGCATTAGACGGCGATCCGGAGCTGTCCGAAGGTAAGCGCCTGTTGCCGGCCTCTTTCGGCACAAGCCCCCGCTCCGGAGCGCACCGCGGCCGGCAGGATGCTCTCTGCCGGCGAAGGTGCCGCTTCTCCGGCAAGGAAGCCTCTGCCGCTTCTCCAGCACACGGAGAGCGTGCTAGCTGCTGAAACGTGAAGAAAGAAGCTGCAGAACACTGGCACTGAGCGTGCAGCTTTCCAGCGGAGAGAAAAAGCTACTTTAACACTCTGCAAGCCTTTCCACTCCCAAAAACATGCACATGGAAGGAGCTGCTGCAAAAGCGATGCTGTGCTCGCTGCTGCTCCTCCTGAAGCTCTGGCTGCTAAATCTGAGGCTTTCCTTCCAATTTCAAGCTGCAAAGCACTTGCTGAATTGCAGGGAAAGTCCGGGAGGCATTTGCTGTGCTGGCACACTTTCTCCTTCCTAGACAGAGTGGAAAAGCTTTTCCCTGCCGTGTAGGCGACAAGAGACGCATTAGACGGCGATCCGGAGCTGTCCGAAGGTAAGCGCCTGTTGCCGGCCTCTTTCGGCACAAGCCCCCGCTCCGGAGCGCACCGCGGCCGGCAGGATGCTCTCTGCCGGCGAAGGTGCCGCTTCTCCGGCAAGGAAGCCTCTGCCGCTTCTCCAGCACACGGAGAGCGTGCTAGCTGCTGAAACGTGAAGAAAGAAGCTGCAGAACACTGGCACTGAGCGTGCAGCTTTCCAGCGGAGAGAAAAAGCTACTTGAACACTCTGCAAGCCTTTCCACTCCCAAAAACATGCACATGGAAGGAGCTGCTGCAAAAGCGATGCTGTGCTCGCTGCTGCTCCTCCTGAAGCTCTGGCTGCTAAATCTGAGGCTTTCCTTCCAATTTCAAGCTGCAAAGCACTTGCTGAATTCCAGGGAAAGTCCGGGAGGCATTTGCTGTGCTGGCACACTTTCTCCTTCCTAGACAGAGTGGAAAAGCTTTTCCCTGCCGTGTAGGCGACAAGAGACGCATTAGACGGCGATCCGGAGCTGTCCGAAGGTAAGCGCCTGTTGCCGGCCTCTTTCGGCACAAGCCCCCGCTCCGGAGCGCACCGCGGCCGGCAGGATGCTCTCTGCCGGCGAAGGTGCCGCTTCTCCGGCAAGGAAGCCTCTGCCGCTTCTCCAGCACACGGAGAGCGTGCTAGCTGCTGAAACGTGAAGAAAGAAGCTGCAGAACACTGGCACTGAGCGTGCAGCTTTCCAGCGGAGAGAAAAAGCTACTTTAACACTCTGCAAGCCTTTCCACTCCCAAAAACATGCACATGGAAGGAGCTGCTGCAAAAGCGATGCTGTGCTCGCTGCTGCTCCTCCTGAAGCTCTGGCTGCTAAATCTGAGGCTTTCCTTCCAATTTCAAGCTGCAAAGCACTTGCTGAATTCCAGGGAAAGTCCGGGAGGCATTTGCTGTGCTGGCACACTTTCTCCTTCCTAGACAGAGTGGAAAAGCTTTTCCCTGCCGTGTAGGCGACAAGAGACGCATTAGACGGCGATCCGGAGCTGTCCGAAGGTAAGCGCCTGTTGCCGGCCTCTTTCGGCACAAGCCCCCGCTCCGGAGCGCACCGCGGCCGGCAGGATGCTCTCTGCCGGCGAAGGTGCCGCTTCTCCGGCAAGGAAGCCTCTGCCGCTTCTCCAGCACACGGAGAGCGTGCTAGCTGCTGAAACGTGAAGAAAGAAGCTGCAGAACACTGGCACTGAGCGTGCAGCTTTCCAGCGGAGAGAAAAAGCTACTTGAACACTCTGCAAGCCTTTCCACTCCCAAAAACATGCACATGGAAGGAGCTGCTGCAAAACCGATGCTGTGCTCGCTGCTGCTCCTCCTGAAGCTCTGGCTGCTAAATCTGAGGCTTTCCTTCCAATTTCAAGCTGCAAAGCACTTGCTGAATTCCAGGGAAAGTCCGGGAGGCATTTGCTGTGCTGGCACACTTTCTCCTTCCTAGACAGAGTGGAAAAGCTTTTCCCTGCCGTGTAGGCGACAAGAGACGCATTAGACGGCGATCCGGAGCTGTCCGAAGGTAAGCGCCTGTTGCCGGCCTCTTTCGGCACAAGCCCCCGCTCCGGAGCGCACCGCGGCCGGCAGGATGCTCTCTGCCGGCGAAGGTGCCGCTTCTCCGGCAAGGAAGCCTCTGCCGCTTCTCCAGCACACGGAGAGCGTGCTAGCTGCTGAAACGTGAAGAAAGAAGCTGCAGAACACTGGCACTGAGCGTGCAGCTTTCCAGCGGAGAGAAAAAGCTACTTTAACACTCTGCAAGCCTTTCCACTCCCAAAAACATGCACATGGAAGGAGCTGCTGCAAAAGCGATGCTGTGCTCGCTGCTGCTCCTCCTGAAGCTCTGGCTGCTAAATCTGAGGCTTTCCTTCCAATTTCAAGCTGCAAAGCACTTGCTGAATTCCAGGGAAAGTCCGGGAGGCATTTGCTGTGCTGGCACACTTTCTCCTTCCTAGACAGAGTGGAAAAGCTTTTCCCTGCCGTGTAGGCGACAAGAGACGCATTAGACGGCGATCCGGAGCTGTCCGAAGGTAAGCGCCTGTTGCCGGCCTCTTTCGGCACAAGCCCCCGCTCCGGAGCGCACCGCGGCCGGCAGGATGCTCTCTGCCGGCGAAGGTGCCGCTTCTCCGGCAAGGAAGCCTCTGCCGCTTCTCCAGCATACGGAGAGCGTGCTAGCTGCTGAAACGTGAAGAAAGAAGCTGCAGAACACTGGCACTGAGCGTGCAGCTTTCCAGCGGAGAGAAAAAGCTACTTTAACACTCTGCAAGCCTTTCCACTCCCAAAAACATGCACATGGAAGGAGCTGCTGCAAAACCGATGCTGTGCTCGCTGCTGCTCCTCCTGAAGCTCTGGCTGCTAAATCTGAGGCTTTCCTTCCAATTTCAAGCTGCAAAGCACTTGCTGAATTCCAGGGAATGTCCGGGAGGCATTTGCTGTGCTGGCACACTTTCTCCTTCCTAGACAGAGTGGAAAAGCTTTTCCCTGCCGTGTAGGCGACAAGAGACGCATTAGACGGCGATCCGGAGCTGTCCGAAGGTAAGCGCCTGTTGCCGGCCTCTTTCGGCACAAGCCCCCGCTCCGGAGCGCACCGCGGCCGGCAGGATGCTCTCTGCCGGCGAAGGTGCCGCTTCTCCGGCAAGGAAGCCTCTGCCGCTTCTCCAGCACACGGAGAGCGTGCTAGCTGCTGAAACGTGAAGAAAGAAGCTGCAGAACACTGGCACTGAGCGTGCAGCTTTCCAGCGGAGAGAAAAAGCTACTTTAACACTCTGCAAGCCTTTCCACTCCCAAAAACATGCACATGGAAGGAGCTGCTGCAAAAGCGATGCTGTGCTCGCTGCTGCTCCTCCTGAAGCTCTGGCTGCTAAATCTGAGGCTTTCCTTCCAATTTCAAGCTGCAAAGCACTTGCTGAATTCCAGGGAAAGTCCGGGAGGCATTTGCTGTGCTGGCACACTTTCTCCTTCCTAGACAGAGTGGAAAAGCTTTTCCCTGCCGTGTAGGCGACAAGAGACGCATTAGACGGCGATCCGGAGCTGTCCGAAGGTAAGCGCCTGTTGCCGGCCTCTTTCGGCACAAGCCCCCGCTCCGGAGCGCACCGCGGCCGGCAGGATGCTCTCTGCCGGCGAAGGTGCCGCTTCTCCGGCAAGGAAGCCTCTGCCGCTTCTCCAGCACACGGAGAGCGTGCTAGCTGCTGAAACGTGAAGAAAGAAGCTGCAGAACACTGGCACTGAGCGTGCAGCTTTCCAGCGGAGAGAAAAAGCTACTTTAACACTCTGCAAGCCTTTCCACTCCCAAAAACATGCACATGGAAGGAGCTGCTGCAAAAGCGATGCTGTGCTCGCTGCTGCTCCTCCTGAAGCTCTGGCTGCTAAATCTGAGGCTTTCCTTCCAATTTCAAGCTGCAAAGCACTTGCTGAATTCCAGGGAAAGCCCGGGAGGCATTTGCTGTGCTGGCACACTTTCTCCTTCCTAGACAGAGTGGAAAAGCTTTTCCCTGCCGTGTAGGCGACAAGAGACGCATTAGACGGCGATCCGGAGCTGTCCGAAGGTAAGCGCCTGTTGCCGGCCTCTTTCGGCACAAGCCCCCGCTCCGGAGCGCACCGCGGCCGGCAGGATGCTCTCTGCCGGCGAAGGTGCCGCTTCTCCGGCAAGGAAGCCTCTGCCGCTTCTCCAGCACACGGAGAGCGTGCTAGCTGCTGAAACGTGAAGAAAGAAGCTGCAGAAGACTGGCACTGAGCGTGCAGCTTTTCAGCGGAGAGAAAAAGCTACTTTAACACTCTGCAAGCCTTTCCACTCCCAAAAACATGCACATGGAAGGAGCTGCTGCAAAACCGATGCTGTGCTCGCTGCTGCTCCTCCTGAAGCTCTGGCTGCTAAATCTGAGGCTTTCCTTCCAATTTCAAGCTGCAAAGCACTTGCTGAATTCCAGGGAAAGCCCGGGAGGCATTTGCTGTGCTGGCACAGGTCAAATGTCCATTTAAAAAGTCTTTTTTTGACGGAAATCAATCACCTCCAACAGCACAACATTTTCAAAAATCCCCTCACTCATCTCCTAGGATGTTTTAAATGGTCAGTACATTTCCTAGCAATTGAGTAATGAGTCATAAGCAATATTATTAACTTTCATTATCAAGGTAACACTGAAGAGTCCAACATCATTTGATAAAAATGTCCTACATTTCTGACCCATATATTAAAAGGGATCATAGTTTCTGATGTTTCCCAGATTTCTCTTTAGCCTAACTATTTATGTCAGACTATTTTATTTCTTTTATTTCATTTCATTTCATTTTTATTTTATTTTGTTTTTAATGACTTTTCATTCCTTTCTCTTTTCTGTTGCCTCCCCAGCTCCCAGGAAAAGCAGACCTGAAATCTTCCTTCAGGATTAACCTCTGTCAAGTTCTAAACACAAAACACTTCTTAAAAAACCACTAAGCCATTCAAGAACAAAGTACTATAAAACAAACTAAAAGGCATTCACTAAAGAGGACATATTAAGGAAATTCTCATG